>NW_027440226.1:0-193784 GCF_031893055.1 Leptodactylus fuscus
TGATACTGGCTGGTACTATACATGGGGGCACTGTGACTGGTATTATATATAAGATACTGCCTGGTACTATACATGGGGGCACTGTGACTAGTATTATATATAAGATACTGCCTGGTACTATACATGGGGGCACTGTGACTAGTATTATATATAAGATACTGCCTGGTACTATACATGGGGGCACTGTGACTAGTATTATATATAAGATACTGCCTGGTACTATACATGGGGGCACTGTGACTAGTATTATATATAAGATACTGCCTGGTACTATACATGGGGGCACTGTGACTGGTATTATATATAAGATACTGGCTGGTACTATACATGGGGGCACTGTGACTAGTATTATATATAAGATACTGGCTGGTACTATACATGGGGGCACTGTGACTAGTATTATATATAAGATACTGCCTGGTACTATACATGGGGGCACTGTGACTGGTATTATATATAAGATACTGGCTGGTACTATACATGGGGGCACTGTGACTGGTATTATATATAAGATACTGCCTGGTACTATACATGGGGGCACTGTGACTAGTATTATATATAAGATACTGCCTGGTACTATACATGGGGGCACTGTGACTGGTATTATATATAAGATACTGCCTGGTACTATACATGGGGACACTGTGACTGGTATTATATATAAGATACTTCCTGGTACTATACATGGGGGCACTGTGACTGGTATTATATATAAGATACTGCCTGGTACTATACATGGGGGCACTGTGACTGGTATTATATATAAGATACTGCCTGGTACTATACATGGGGTCACTGTGACTGGTATTATATATAAGATACTGGCTGGTACTATACATGGGGGCACTGTGACTAGTATTATATATAAGATACTGCTGGTACTATACATGGGGGCACTGTGACTAGTATTATATATAAGATACTGCCTGGTACTATACATGGGGGCACTGTGACTAGTATTATATATAAGATACTGGCTGGTACTATACATGGGGGCACTGTGACTAGTATTATATATAAGATACTGCCTGGTGCTATACATGGGGGCACTGTGACTGGTATTATATATAAGATACTGGCTGGTACTATACATGGGGGCACTGTGACTGGTATTATATATAAGATACTGGCTGGTACTATACATGGGGGCACTGTGACTGGTATTATATATAAGATACTGCCTGGTACTATACATGGGGGCACTGTGACTAGTATTATATATAAGATACTGCCTGGTACTATACATGGGGGCACTGTGACTAGTATTATATATAAGATACTGCCTGGTACTATACATGGGGGCACTGTGACTGGTATTATATATAAGATACTGCCTGGTACTATACATGGGGGCACTGTGACTAGTATTATATATAAGATACTGCCTGGTACTATACATGGGGGCACTGTGACTGGTATTATATATAAGATACTGCCTGGTACTATACATGGGGGCACTGTGACTAGTATTATATATAAGATACTGCCTGGTACTATACATGGGGGCACTGTGACTAGTATTATATATAAGATACTGGCTGGTACTATACATGGGGGCACTGTGACTAGTATTATATATAAGATACTGCCTGGTACTATACATGGGGGCACTGTGACTAGTATTATATATAAGATACTGCCTGGTACTATACATGGGGGCACTGTGACTAGTATTATATATAAGATACTGCCTGGTACTATACATGGGGGCACTGTGACTGGTATTATATATAAGATACTGCCTGGTACTATACATGGGGGCACTGTGACTAGTATTATATATAAGATACTGCCTGGTACTATACATGGGGGCACTGTGACTGGTATTATATATAAGATACTGCCTGGTACTATACATGGGGACACTGTGACTGGTATTATATATAAGATACTGCCTGGTACTATACATGGGGGCACTGTGACTAGTATTATATATAAGATACTGCCTGGTACTATACATGAGGGCACTGTGACTAGTATTATATATAAGATACTGCCTGGTACTATACATGGGGGCACTGTGACTGGTATTATATATAAGATACTGCCTGGTACTATACATGGGGGCACTGTGACTGGTATTATATATAAGATACTGCCTGGTACTATACATGGGGGCACTGTGACTAGTATTATATATAAGATACTTCCTGGTACTATACATGGGGACACTGTGACTGGTATTATATATAAGATACTTCCTGGTACTATACATGGGGGCACTGTGACTGGTATTATATATAAGATACTGCCTGGTACTATACATGGGGGCACTGTGACTGGTATTATATATAAGATACTGGCTGGTACTATACATGGGGGCACTGTGACTAGTATTATATATAAGATACTGCCTGGTACTATACATGGGGGCACTGTGACTGGTATTATATATAAGATACTGCCTGGTACTATACATGAGGGCACTGTGACTAGTATTATATATAAGATACTGCCTGGTACTATACATGGGGGCACTGTGACTAGTATTATATATAAGATACTGCCTGGTACTATACATGGGGGCACTGTGACTGGTATTATATATAAGATACTGCCTGGTACTATACATGGGGTCACTGTGACTGGTATTATATATAAGATACTGCCTGGTACTATACATGGGGGCACTGTGACTAGTATTATATATAAGATACTGCCTGGTACTATACATGGGGGCACTGTGACTAGTATTATATATAAGATACTGCCTGGTACTATACATGGGGCACTGTGACTAGTATTATATATAAGATACTGGCTGGTACTATACATGGGGGCACTGTGACTAGTATTATATATAAGATACTGCCTGGTACTATACATGGGGGCACTGTGACTGGTATTATATATAAGATACTGGCTGGTACTATACATGGGGGCACTGTGACTGGTATTATATATAAGATACTGCCTGGTACTATACATGGGGGCACTGTGACTAGTATTATATATAAGATACTGCCTGGTACTATACATGGGGCACTGTGACTAGTATTATATATAAGATACTGCCTGGTACTATACATGGGGGCACTGTGACTAGTATAATATATAAGATACTGCCTGATACTATACATGGGGGCACTGTGACTAGTATTATATATAAGATATTGGCTGGTACTATACATGAGGGCACTGTGACTAGTATTATATATAAGATACTGCCTGGTACTATACATGGGGGCACTGTGACTAGTATTATATATAAGATACTGGCTGGTACTATACATGGGGGCACTGTGACTGGTATTATATATAAGATACTGCCTGGTACTATACATGGGGGCACTGTGACTGGTATTATATATAAGATACTGCCTGGTACTATACATGGGGGCACTGTGACTGGTATTATATATAAGATACTGGCTGGTACTATACATGGGGGCACTGTGACTAGTATTACATATAAGATACTGCCTGGTACTATACATGGGGGCACTGTGACTGGTATTATATATAAGATACTCGCTGGTACTATACATGGGGGCACTGTGACTGGTATTATATATAAGATACTGCCTGGTACTATACATGGGGGCACTGTGACTGGTATTATATATAAGATACTGCCTGGTACTATACATGGGGGCACTGTGACTGGTATTATATATAAGATACTGGCTGGTACTATACATGGGGGCACTGTGACTAGTATTATATATAAGATACTGCCTGGTACTATACATGGGGGCACTGTGACTGGTATTATATGTAAGATACTGCTGGTACTATACATGGGGGCACTGTGACTAGTATTATATATAAGATACTGCCTGGTACTATACATAGGGGCACTGTGACTAGTATTATATATAAGATACTGGCTGGTACTATACATGGGGGCACTGTGACTGGTATTATATATAAGATACTGGTTGGTACTGTACATAGGGGCACTGTGACTAGTATTATATATAAGATACTGGCTGGTACTATACATGGGGGCACTGTGACTGGTATTATATATAAGATACTGCCTGGTACTATACATGAGGGCACTGTGACTAGTATTATATATAAGATACTGGCTGGTACTATACATGGGGGCACTGTGACTGGTATTATATATAAGATACTGGCTGGTACTATACATGGGGGCACTGTGACTGGTATTATATATAAGATACTGCCTGGTACTATACATGGGGGCACTGTGACTGGTATTATATATAAGATACTGCCTGGTACTATACATGG
This sequence comes from Leptodactylus fuscus, assembly GCF_031893055.1. Classification (NCBI taxonomy): domain Eukaryota; kingdom Metazoa; phylum Chordata; class Amphibia; order Anura; family Leptodactylidae; genus Leptodactylus; species Leptodactylus fuscus. The sequence continues at coordinate 4,204 of NW_027440226.1, forward strand.
GGGCACTGTGACTAGTATTATATATAAGATACTGCCTGGTACTATACATGGGGGCACTGTGACTAGTATTATATATAAGATACTGGCTGGTACTGTACATGGGGGCACTGTGACTGGTATTATATATAAGATACTGCTGGTACTATACATGGGGGCACTGTGACTGGTATTATATATAAGATACTGCCTGGTACTATACATGGGGGCACTGTGACTGGTATTATATATAAGATACTGCCTGGTACTATACATGGGGGCACTGTGACTAGTATTATATATAAGATACTGGTTGGTACTGTACATGGGGGCACTGTGACTAGTATTATATATAAGATACTGCTGGTACTATACATGGGGGCACTGTGACTGGTATTATATATAAGATACTGCCTGGTACTATACATGGGGGCACTGTGACTAGTATTATATATAAGATACTGCCTGGTACTATACATGGGGGCACTGTGACTAGTATTATATATAAGATACTGCCTGGTACTATACATGGGGGCACTGTGACTAGTATTATATATAAGATACTGCCTGGTACTATACATGGGGGCACTGTGACTGGTATTATATATAAGATAATGCCTGGTACTATACATGGGGGCACTGTGACTAGTATTATATATAAGATACTGCCTGGTACTATACATGGGGGCACTGTGACTAGTATTATATATAAGATACTGCCTGGTACTATACATGGGGGCACTGTGACTAGTATTATATATAAGATACTGGCTGGTACTATACATGGGGGCACTGTGACTGGTATTTTATATAAGATACTGGCTGGTACTATACATGGGGGCACTGTGACTAGTATTATATATAAGATACTGCCTGGTACTATACATGGGGGCACTGTGACTAGTATTATATATAAGATACTGCCTGGTACTATACATGGGGGCACTGTGACTAGTATTATATATAAGATACTGCCTGGTACTATACATGGGGGCACTGTGACTGGTATTATATATAAGATACTGCCTGGTACTATACATGGGGGCACTGTAACTGGTATTATATATAAGATACTGCCTGGTACTATACATGGGGGCACTGTGACTGGTATTATATATAAGATACTGCCTGGTGCTATACATGGGGGCACTGTGACTAGTATTATATATAAGATACTGCCTGGTACTATACATGGGGCACTGTGACTGGTATTATATATAAGATACTGCCTGGTACTATACATGGGGACACTGTGACTGGTATTATATATAAGATACTTCCTGGTACTATACATGGGGGCACTGTGACTAGTATTATATATAAGATACTGCCTGGTACTATACATGGGGGCACTGTGACTGGTATTATATATAAGATACTGCCTGGTACTATACATGGGGGCACTGTGACTAGTATTATATATAAGATACTGCCTGGTACTATACATGGGGGCACTGTGACTGGTATTATATATAAGATACTGCCTGGTACTATACATGAGGGACACTTTGACTGGTATTATATATAAGATACTGCCTGATACTATACATGGGGGCACTGTGACTAGTATTATATATAAGATACTGCCTGGTACTATACATGGGGGCACTGTGACTAGTATTATATATAAGATACTGCCTGGTACTATACATGGGGGCACTGTGACTAGTATTATATATAAGATACTGCCTGGTACTATACATGAGGGCACTGTGACTAGTATTATATATAAGATACTGGCTGGTACTATACATGGGGGCACTGTGACTGGTATTATATATAAGATACTGCCTGGTACTATACATGGGGACACTGTGACTGGTATTATATATAAGATACTGGCTGGTACTATACATGGGGGCACTGTGACTGGTATTATATATAAGATACTGCCTGATACTATACATGGGGGCACTGTGACTGGTATTATATATAAGATACTGGCTGGTACTATACATGGGGGCACTGTGACTGGTATTATATATAAGATACTGCCTGGTACTATACATGGGGGCACTGTGACTGGTATTATATATAAGATACTGCCTGGTACTATACATGGGGGCACTGTGACTAGTATTATATATAAGATACTGCCTGGTACTATACATGGGGGCACTGTGACTGGTATTATATATAAGATACTGCCTGGTACTATACATGAGGGCACTGTGACTAGTATTATATATAAGATACTGGCTGGTACTATACATGGGGGCACTGTGACTGGTATTATATATAAGATACTGCCTGGTACTATACATGGGGACACTGTGACTGGTATTATATATAAGATACTGGCTGGTACTATACATGGGGGCACTGTGACTAGTATTATATATAAGATACTGCCTGATACTATACATGGGGGCACTGTGACTGGTATTATATATAAGATACTGGCTGGTACTATACATGGGGGCACTGTGACTGGTATGATATATAAGATACTGCCTGGTACTATACATGGGGGCACTGTGACTGGTATTATATATAAGATACTGCCTGGTACTATACATGGGGGCACTGTGACTAGAATTATATATAAGATACTGCCTGGTACTATACATGGGGGCACTGTGACTGGTATTATATATAAGATACTGCTGGTACTATACATGGGGGCACTGTGACTGGTATTATATATAAGATACTGCCTGGTACTATACATGGGGGCACTGTGACTAGTATTATATATAAGATACTGCCTGATACTATACATGGGGGCACTGTGACTGGTATTATATATAAGATACTGGCTGGTACTATACATGGGGGCACTGTGACTGGTATTATATATAAGATACTGCCTGGTACTATACATGGGGGCACTGTGACTGGTATTATATATAAGATACTGGCTGGTACTATACATGGGGGCACTGTGACTGGTATTATATATAAGATACAGCCTGGTACTATACATGAGGGACACTTTGACTGGTATTATATATAAGATACTGCCTGGTACTATACATGAGGGCACTGTGACTAGTATTATATATAAGATACTGCCTGGTACTATACATGAGGACACTGTGACTGGTATTATATATAAGATACTGGCTGGTACTATACATGGGGGCACTGTGACTAGTATTATATATAAGATACTGCCTGGTACTATACATGGGGGCACTGTGACTGGTATTATATATAAGATACTGGCTGGTACTATACATGGGGGCACTGTGACTGGTATTATATATAAGATACTGGCTGGTACTATACATGGGGGCACTGTGACTGGTATTATATATAAGATACTGGCTGGTACTATACATGGGGGTACTGTGACTGGTATTATATATAAGATACTGCCTGGTACTATACATGGGGTCACTGTGACTGGTATTATATATAAGATACTGCCTGGTACTATACATGGGGGCACTGTGACTAGTATAATATATAAGATACTGCCTGGTACTATACATGGGGGCACTGTGACTGGTATTATATATAAGATACTGGCTGGTACTATACATGGGGGCACTGTGACTGGTATTATATATAAGATACTGCCTGGTACTATACATGGGGGCACTGTGACTGGTATTATATATAAGATACTGGCTGGTACTATACATGGGGGCACTGTGACTGGTATTATATATAAGATACTGGCTGGTACTATACATGGGGGCACTGTGACTAGTATTATATATAAGATACTGCCTGGTACTATACATGGGGGCACTGTGACTAGTATTATATATAAGATACTGCCTGGTACTATACATGGGGGCACTGTGACTAGTATAATATATAAGATACTGCCTGGTACTATACATGGGGTCACTGTGACTGGTATTATATATAAGATACTGCCTGGTACTATACATGGGGGCACTGTGACTAGTATTATATATAAGATACTGGCTGGTACTATACATGGGGGCACTGTGACTAGTATTATATATAAGATACTGCCTGGTACTATACATGGGGGCACTGTGACTAGTATTATATATAAGATACTGCCTGGTACTATACATGGGGGCACTGTGACTGGTATTATATGTAAGATACTGGCTGGTACTATACATGGGGGCACTGTGACTAGTATTATATATAAGATACTGCCTGGTACTATACATGGGGGCACTGTGACTAGTATTATATATAAGATACTGCCTGGTACTATACATGGGGGCACTGTGACTGGTATTATATATAAGATACTGGCTGGTACTATACATGGGGGCACTGTGACTAGTATTATATATAAGATACTGGCTGGTACTATACATGGGGGCACTGTGACTAGTATTATATATAAGATACTGCCTGGTACTATACATGGGGGCACTGTGACTAGTATTATATATAAGATACTGGCTGGTACTATACATGGGGGCACTGTGACTAGTATTATATATAAGATACTGCCTGGTACTATACATGGGGGCACTGTGACTAGTATTATATATAAGATACTGCCTGGTACTATACATGGGGGCACTGTGACTGGTATTATATATAAGATACTGCCTGGTACTATACATGGGGGCACTGTGACTAGTATTATATATAAGATACTGGCTGGTACTATACATGGGGGCACTGTGACTGGTATTATATATAAGATACTGCCTGGTACTATACATGGGGGCACTGTGACTAGTATTATATATAAGATACTGCCTGGTACTATACATGGGGGCACTGTGACTAGTATTATATATAGGATACTGGCTGGTACTATACATGAGGGCACTGTGACTAGTATAATATATAAGATACTGCCTGGTACTATACATGGGGACACTGTGACTGGTATTATATATAAGATACTGCCTGGTACTATACATGGGGGCACTGTGACTAGTATTATATATAAGATACTGCTGGTACTATACATGGGGGCACTGTGACTGGTATTATATATAAGATACTGGCTGGTACTATACATGGGGGCACTGTGACTGGTATTATATATAAGATACTGCCTGGTACTATACATGAGGACACTGTGACTAGTATTATATATAAGATACTGGCTGGTACTATACATGGGGGCACTGTGACTAGTATTATATATAAGATACTGGCTGGTACTATACATGGGGGCACTGTGACTAGTATTATATATAAGATACTGGCTGGTACTATACATGGGGCACTGTGACTAGTATTATATATAAGATACTGCCTGGTACTATACATGGGGGCACTGTGACTAGTATTATATATAAGATACTGCCTGGTACTATACATGGGGGCACTGTGACTGGTATTATATATAAGATACTGCCTGGTACTATACATGGGGGCACTGTGACTAGTATAATATATAAGATACTGCCTGGTACTATACATGGGGGCACTGTGACTGGTATTATATATAAGATACTGCCTGGTACTATACATGGGGGCACTGTGACTAGTATTATATATAAGATACTGCCTGGTACTATACATGGGGGCACTGTGACTGGTATTATATATAAGATACTGCCTGGTACTATACATGGGGGCACTGTGACTAGTATTATATATAAGATACTGCCTGGTACTATACATGGGGGCACTGTGACTGGTATTATATATAAGATACTGCCTGGTACTATACATGGGGGCACTGTGACTAGTATTATATATAAGATACTGGCCTGGTACTATACATGGGGGCACTGTGACTGGTATTATATATAAGATACTGCCTGGTACTATACATGGGGGCACTGTGACTAGTATTATATATAAGATACTGCCTGGTACTATACATGGGGGCACTGTGACTAGTATTATATATAAGATACTGCCTGGTACTATACATGGGGGCACTGTGACTGGTATTATATATAAGATACTGCCTGATACTATACATGGGGGCACTGTGACTAGTATAATATATAAGATACTGCCTGGTACTATACATGGGGGCACTGTGACTGGTATTATATATAAGATACTGGCTGGTACTATACATGGGGGCACTGTGACTAGTATTATATATAAGATACTGCCTGGTACTATACATGGGGACACTGTGACTAGTATTATATATAAGATACTGCCTGGTACTATACATGGGGGCACTGTGACTAGTATTATATATAAGATACTGGCTGGTACTATACATGGGGGCACTGTGACTGGTATTATATATAAGATACTGGCTGGTACTATACATGGGGGCACTGTGACTGGTATTATTTATAAGATACTGGCTGGTACTATACATGGGGACACTGTGACTAGTATTATATATAAGATACTGCCTGGTACTATACATGGGGGCACTGTGACTGGTATTATATATAAGATACTGCCTGGTACTATACATGGGGCACTGTGACTAGTATTATATATAAGATACTGCCTGGTACTATACATGGGGGCACTGTGACTGGTATTATATATAAGATACTGCCTGGTACTATACATGAGGACACTTTGACTGGTATTATATATAAGATACTGGCTGGTACTATACATGGGGGCACTGTGACTAGTATTATATATAAGATACTGGCTGGTACTATACATGGGGGCACTGTGACTAGTATTATATATAAGATACTGCCTGGTACTATACATGGGGGCACTGTGACTAGTATTATATATAAGATACTGCCTGGTACTATACATGAGGACACTGTGACTGGTATTATATATAAGATACTGCCTGGTACTATACATGAGGACACTGTGACTGGTATTATATATAAGATACTGCCTGGTACTATACATGGGGGCACTGTGACTGGTATTATATATAAGATACTGCCTGGTACTATACATGGGGGCACTGTGACTAGTATTATATATAAGATACTGCCTGGTACTATACATGGGGGCACTGTGACTAGTATTATATATAAGATACTGCCTGGTACTATACATGGGGGACACTGTGACTGTTATTATATATAAGATACTTCCTGGTACTATACATGGGGGCACTGTGACTAGTATTATATATAAGATACTGCCTGGTACTATACATGGGGGCACTGTGACTGGTATTATATATAAGATACTGCCTGGTACTATACATGGGGGCACTGTGACTAGTATTATATATAAGATACTGCCTGGTACTATACATGGGGGCACTGTGACTAGTATTATATATAAGATACTGCCTGGTACTATACATGGGGGCACTGTGACTGGTATTATATATAAGATACTGCCTGGTACTATACATGGGGGCACTGTGACTAGTATTATATATAAGATACTGCCTGGTACTATACATGGGGGCACTGTGACTAGTATTATATATAAGATACTGCCTGGTACTATACATGGGGGCACTGTGACTAGTATTATATATAAGATACTGCCTGGTACTATACATGAGGGCACTGTGACTAGTATTATATATAAGATACTGGCTGGTACTATACATGGGGGCACTGTGACTGGTATTATATATAAGATACTGCCTGGTACTATACATGGGGGCACTGTGACTAGTATTATATATAAGATACTGCCTGGTACTATACATGGGGGCACTGTGACTGGTATTATATATAAGATACTGCCTGGTACTATACATGGGGGCACTGTGACTAGTATTATATATAAGATACTGCCTGGTACTATACATGGGGGCACTGTGACTAGTATTATATATAAGATACTGCCTGGTACTATACATGGGGGCACTGTGACTAGTATTATATATAAGATACTGCCTGGTACTATACATGGGGGCACTGTGACTGGTATTATATATAAGATACTGCCTGGTACTATACATGGGGGCACTGTGACTGGTATTATATATAAGATACTGGCTGGTACTATACATGGGGGCACTGTGACTGGTATTATATATAAGATACTGCCTGGTACTATACATGGGGGCACTGTGACTAGTATTATATATAAGATACTGGCTGGTACTATACATGGGGGCACTGTGACTGGTATTATATATAAGATACTGCCTGGTACTATACATGGGGGCACTGTGACTGGTATTATATATAAGATACTGCTGGTACTATACATGGGGGCACTGTGACTGGTATTATATATAAGATACTGCCTGGTACTATACATGAGGGACACTGTGACTGGTATTATATATAAGATACTGCCTGGTACTATACATGGGGGCACTGTGACTAGTATTATATATAAGATACTGCCTGGTACTATACATGAGGACACTGTGACTGGTATTATATATAAGATACTGCCTGGTACTATACATGAGGGCACTGTGACTAGTATTATATATAAGATACTGCCTGGTACTATACATGAGGACACTGTGACTGGTATTATATATAAGATACTGGCTGGTACTATACATGGGGGCACTGTGACTGGTATTATATATAAGATACTGCCTGGTACTATACATGGGGGCACTGTGACTGGTATTATATATAAGATACTGGCTGGTACTATACATGGGGGCACTGTGACTAGTATTATATATAAGATACTGCCTGGTACTATACATGGGGGACACTGTGACTGGTATTATATATAAGATACTGCCTGGTACTATACATGGGGACACTGTGACTGGTATTATATATAAGATACTGCCTGGTACTATACATGGGGGCACTGTGACTGGTATTATATATAAGATACTGCCTGGTACTATACATGGGGGCACTGTGACTGGTATTATATATAAGATACTGCTGGTACTATACATGGGGGCACTGTGACTAGTATTATATATAAGATACTGCTGGTACTATACATGGGGGCACTGTGACTGGTATTATATATAAGATACTGCCTGGTACTATACATGGGGGCACTGTGACTGGTATTATATATAAGATACTGCCTGGTACTATACATGGGGGCACTGTGACTGGTATTATATATAAGATACTGGCTGGTACTATACATGGGGAACACTTTGACTGGTATTATATATAAGATACTGCCTGGTACTATACATGGGGGCACTGTGACTAGTATTATATATAAGATACTGCCTGGTACTATACATGGGGGCACTGTGACTAGTATTATATATAAGATACTGCCTGGTACTATACATGGGGGCACTGTGACTGGTATTATATATAAGATACTGCCTGGTACTATACATGGGGGCACTGTGACTGGTATTATATATAAGATACTGGCTGGTACTATACATGGGGGCACTGTGACTGGTATTATATATAAGATACTGGCTGGTACTATACATGGGGGCACTGTGACTAGTATTATATATAAGATACTGCCTGGTACTATACATGAGGACACTGTGACTGGTATTATATATAAGATACTGGCTGGTACTATACATGGGGACACTGTGACTGGTATTATATATAAGATACTGCCTGATACTATACATGGGGGCACTGTGACTGGTATTATATATAAGATACTGCCTGGTACTATACATGGGGGCACTGTGACTGGTATTATATATAAGATACTGGCTGGTACTATACATGGGGGCACTGTGACTAGTATTATATATAAGATACTGGCTGGTACTATACATGGGGGCACTGTGACTGGTATAATATATAAGATACTGCCTGGTACTATACATGGGGGCACTGTGACTGGTATTATATATAAGATACTGCCTGGTACTATACATGGGGGCACTGTGACTGGTATTATATATAAGATACTGGCTGGTACTATACATGGGGGCACTGTGACTAGTATTATATATAAGATACTGCCTGGTACTATACATGGGGGCACTGTGACTGGTATTATATATAAGATACTCGCTGGTACTATACATGGGGGCACTGTGACTGGTATTATATATAAGATACTGCCTGGTACTATACATGGGGGCACTGTGACTGGTATTATATATAAGATACTGCCTGGTACTATACATGGGGGCACTGTGACTGGTATTATATATAAGATACTGGCTGGTACTATACATGGGGGCACTGTGACTAGTATTATATATAAGATACTGCCTGGTACTATACATGGGGGCACTGTGACTGGTATTATATGTAAGATACTGGCTGGTACTATACATGGGGGCACTGTGACTAGTATTATATATAAGATACTGCCTGGTACTATACATAGGGGCACTGTGACTAGTATTATATATAAGATACTGGCTGGTACTATACATGGGGGCACTGTGACTGGTATTATATATAAGATACTGGTTGGTACTGTACATAGGGGCACTGTGACTAGTATTATATATAAGATACTGGCTGGTACTATACATGGGGGCACTGTGACTGGTATTATATATAAGATACTGCCTGGTACTATACATGGGGGCACTGTGACTGGTATTATATATAAGATACTGCCTGGTACTATACATGGGGGCACTGTGACTAGTATTATATATAAGATACTGCCTGGTACTATACATGGGGGCACTGTGACTAGTATTATATATAAGATACTGGCTGGTACTGTACATGGGGGCACTGTGACTGGTATTATATATAAGATACTGTCTGGTACTATACATGGGGGCACTGTGACTAGTATTATATATAAGATACTGGCTGGTACTGTACATGGGGGCACTGTGACTGGTATTATATATAAGATACTGCCTGGTACTATACATGGGGGCACTGTGACTAGTATTATATATAAGATACTGGCTGGTACTGTACATGGGGGCACTGTGACTGGTATTATATATAAGATACTGCCTGGTACTATACATGGGGGCACTGTGACTAGTATTATATATAAGATACTGCCTGGTACTATACATGGGGGCACTGTGACTGGTATTATATATAAGATACTGCCTGGTACTATACATGGGGGCACTGTGACTGGTATTATATATAAGATACTGGCTGGTACTATACATGGGGGCACTGTGACTAGTATTATATATAAGATACTGGTTGGTACTGTACATGGGGACACTGTGACTAGTATTATATATAAGATACTGGCTGGTACTATACATGGGGGCACTGTGACTGGTATTATATATAAGATACTGCCTGGTACTATACATGGGGGCACTGTGACTGGTATTATATATAAGATACTGCCTCGTACTATACATGGGGGCACTGTGACTGGTATTATATATAAGATACTGCCTGGTACTATACATGGGGGCACTGTGACTGGTATTTTATATAAGATACTGGCTGGTACTATACATGGGGGCACTGTGACTAGTATTATATATAAGATACTGCCTGGTACTATACATGGGGGCACTGTGACTGGTATTATATATAAGATACTGCCTGGTACTATACATGGGGGCACTGTGACTGGTATTATATATAAGATACTGCCTGGTACTATACATGGGGGCACTGTGACTGGTATTTTATATAAGATACTGGCTGGTACTATACATGGGGGCACTGTGACTAGTATTATATATAAGATACTGGCTGGTACTATACATGGGGGCACTGTGACTAGTATTATATATAAGATACTGGCTGGTACTATACATGGGGGCACTGTGACTAGTATTATATATAAGATACTGGCTGGTACTATACATGGGGGCACTGTGACTGGTATTATATGTAAGATACTGGCTGGTACTATACATGGGGGCACTGTGACTAGTATTATATATAAGATACTGCCTGGTACTATACATGGGGGCACTGTGACTGGTATTATATATAAGATACTGCCTGGTACTATACATGGGGACACTGTGACTGGTATTATATATAAGATACTGCCTGGTACTATACATGGGGGCACTGTGACTAGTATTATATATAAGATACTGCCTGGTACTATACATGGGGGCACTGTGACTAGTATTATATATAAGATACTGCCTGGTACTATACATAGGGGCACTGTGACTAGTATTATATATAAGATACTGGCTGGTACTATACATGGGGGCACTGTGACTAGTATTATATATAAGATACTGCCTGGTACTATACATAGGGGCACTGTGACTAGTATTATATATAAGATACTGGCTGGTACTATACATGGGGGCACTGTGACTGGTATTATATATAAGATACTGGTTGGTACTGTACATAGGGGCACTGTGACTAGTATTATATATAAGATACTGGCTGGTACTATACATGGGGGCACTGTGACTGGTATTATATATAAGATACTGCCTGGTACTATACATGGGGGCACTGTGACTGGTATTATATATAAGATACTGCCTGGTACTATACATGGGGGCACTGTGACTAGTATTATATATAAGATACTGCCTGGTACTATACATGGGGGCACTGTGACTAGTATTATATATAAGATACTGGCTGGTACTGTACATGGGGGCACTGTGACTGGTATTATATATAAGATACTGTCTGGTACTATACATGGGGGCACTGTGACTGGTATTATATATAAGATACTGCCTGGTACTATACATGGGGGCACTGTGACTGGTATTATATATAAGATACTGGCTGGTACTATACATGGGGGCACTGTGACTAGTATTATATATAAGATACTGGTTGGTACTGTACATGGGGACACTGTGACTAGTATTATATATAAGATACTGGCTGGTACTATACATGGGGGCACTGTGACTGGTATTATATATAAGATACTGCCTGGTACTATACATGGGGGCACTGTGACTGGTATTATATATAAGATACTGCCTCGTACTATACATGGGGGCACTGTGACTGGTATTATATATAAGATACTGCCTGGTACTATACATGGGGGCACTGTGACTGGTATTATATATAAGATACTGGCTGGTACTATACATGGGGGCACTGTGACTGGTATTATATATAAGATACTGCCTGGTACTATACATGGGGGCACTGTGACTGGTATTATATATAAGATACTGCCTGGTACTATACATGGGGGCACTGTGACTGGTATTATATATAAGATACTGCCTGGTACTATACATGGGGGCACTGTGACTGGTATTATATATAAGATACTGCCTGGTACTATACATGGGGGCACTGTGACTGGTATTATATATAAGATACTGCCTGGTACTATACATGGGGGCACTGTGACTGGTATTTTATATAAGATACTGGCTGGTACTATACATGGGGGCACTGTGACTAGTATTATATATAAGATACTGGCTGGTACTATACATGGGGGCACTGTGACTAGTATTATATATAAGATACTGGCTGGTACTATACATGGGGGCACTGTGACTAGTATTATATATAAGATACTGCCTGATACTATACATGGGGGCACTGTGACTAGTATTATATATAAGATACTGCCTGATACTATACATGGGGTCACTGTGACTGGTATTATATATAAGATACTGGCTGGTACTATACATGGGGGCACTGTGACTGGTATTATATATAAGATACTGCCTGGTACTATACATGGGGGCACTGTGACTGGTATTATATATAAGATACTGCCTGGTACTATACATGGGGGCACTGTGACTAGTATTATATATAAGATACTGCCTGGTACTATACATGGGGGCACTGTGACTGGTATTATATGTAAGATACTGGCTGGTACTATACATGGGGGCACTGTGACTAGTATTACATATAAGATACTGCCTGGTACTATACATGGGGGCACTGTGACTAGTATTATATATAAGATACTGCCTGGTACTATACATGGGGGCACTGTGACTAGTATTATATATAAGATACTGCCTGGTACTATACATAGGGGCACTGTGACTAGTATTATATATAAGATACTGGCTGGTACTATACATGGGGGCACTGTGACTAGTATTATATATAAGATACTGCCTGGTACTATACATAGGGGCACTGTGACTAGTATTATATATAAGATACTGGCTGGTACTATACATGGGGGCACTGTGACTGGTATTATATATAAGATACTGGTTGGTACTGTACATAGGGGCACTGTGACTAGTATTATATATAAGATACTGGCTGGTACTATACATGGGGGCACTGTGACTGGTATTATATATAAGATACTGCCTGGTACTATACATGAGGGCACTGTGACTAGTATTATATATAAGATACTGGCTGGTACTATACATGGGGGCACTGTGACTAGTATTATATATAAGATACTGGCTGGTACTATACATGGGGGCACTGTGACTGGTATTATATATAAGATACTGCCTGGTACTATACATGGGGGCACTGTGACTAGTATTATATATAAGATACTGCCTGGTACTATACATGGGGGCACTGTGACTGGTATTATATATAAGATACTGCCTGGTACTATACATGGGGGCACTGTAACTGGTATTATATATAAGATACTGCCTGGTACTATACATGGGGGCACTGTGACTGGTATTATATATAAGATACTGCCTGGTGCTATACATGGGGGCACTGTGACTGGTATTATATATAAGATACTTCCTGATACTATACATGGGGGCACTGTGACTAGTATTATATATAAGATACTGCCTGGTACTATACATGGGGCACTGTGACTAGTATTATATATAAGATACTGCCTGGTACTATACATGGGGGCACTGTGACTGGTATTATATATAAGATACTGGTTGGTACTATACATGGGGGCACTGTGACTAGTATTATATATAAGATACTGCCTGGTACTATACATGGGGGCACTGTGACTAGTATTATATATAAGATACTGCCTGGTACTATACATGGGGGCACTGTGACTGGTATTATATATAAGATACTGCCTGGTACTATACATGGGGGCACTGTGACTGGTATTATATATAAGATACTGGTTGGTACTATACATGGGGGCACTGTGACTGGTATTATATATAAGATACTGCCTGGTGCTATACATGGGGGCACTGTGACTAGTATTATATATAAGATACTGCCTGGTACTATACATGGGGGCACTGTGAGTAGTATTATATATAAGATATTGTCTGGTACTATACATGGGGGCACTGTGACTGGTATTTTATATAAGATACTGGCTGGTACTATACATGGGGGCACTGTGACTAGTATTATATATAAGATACTGCCTGGTACTATACATGAGGACACTGTGACTGGTATTATATATAAGATACTGCCTGGTACTATACATGGGGGCACTGTGACTGGTATTATATATAAGATACTGGTTGGTACTATACATGGGGGCACTGTGACTGGTATTATATATAAGATACTGCCTGGTGCTATACATGGGGGCACTGTGACTAGTATTATATATAAGATACTGCCTGGTACTATACATGGGGGCACTGTGAGTAGTATTATATATAAGATATTGTCTGGTACTATACATGGGGGCACTGTGACTGGTATTTTATATAAGATACTGGCTGGTACTATACATGGGGGCACTGTGACTAGTATTATATATAAGATACTGCCTGGTACTATACATGGGGGCACTGTGACTAGTATTATATATAAGATACTGGCTGGTACTATACATGGGGGCACTGTGACTAGTATTATATATAAGATACTGCCTGGTACTATACATGGGGGCACTGTGACTAGTATTATATATAAGATACTGCCTGGTACTATACATGGGGGCACTGTGACTAGTATTATATATAAGATACTGCCTGGTACTATACATGGGGGCACTGTGACTGGTATTATATATAAGATACTTCCTGGTACTATACATGGGGGCACTGTGACTAGTATTATATATAAGATACTGCCTGGTACTATACATGGGGGCACTGTGACTGGTATTATATATAAGATACTGCCTGGTACTATACATGGGGGCACTGTGACTGGTATTATATATAAGATACTGGCTGGTACTATACATGGGGGCACTGTGACTAGTATTATATATAAGATACTGCCTGGTACTATACATGGGGGCACTGTGACTAGTATTATATATAAGATACTGGCTGGTACTATACATGGGGGCACTGTGACTAGTATTATATATAAGATACTGCCTGGTACTATACATGGGGGCACTGTGACTGGTATTATATATAAGATACTGCCTGGTACTATACATGGGGGCACTGTAACTGGTATTATATATAAGATACTGGCTGGTACTATACATGGGGGCACTGTGACTGGTATTATATATAAGATACTGCCTGATACTATACATGGGGGCACTGTGACTAGTATTATATATAAGATACTGCCTGGTACTATACATGGGGGCACTGTGACTGGTATTATATATAAGATACTGCCTGGTGCTATACATGGGGGCACTGTGACTGGTATTATATATAAGATACTTCCTGATACTATACATGGGGGCACTGTGACTGGTATTATATATAAGATACTGGTTGGTACTGTACATGGGGGCACTGTGACTGGTATTATATATAAGATACTGGCTGGTACTATACATGGGGGCACTGTGACTAGTATTATATATAAGATACTGCCTGGTACTATACATGAGGGCACTGTGACTAGTATAATATATAAGATACTGCCTGGTACTATACATGGGGGCACTGTGACTAGTATTATATATAAGATACTGGCTGGTACTATACATGGGGGCACTGTGACTAGTATTATATATAAGATACTGGCTGGTACTATACATGGGGGCACTGTGACTGGTATTATATATAAGATACTGGCTGGTACTATACATGGGGGCACTGTGACTAGTATTATATATAAGATACTGCCTGGTACTATACATGGGGGCACTGTGACTAGTATTATATATAAGATACTGCCTGGTGCTATACATGGGGGCACTGTGACTGGTATTATATATAAGATACTTCCTGATACTATACATGGGGGCACTGTGACTGGTATTATATATAAGATACTGGTTGGTACTGTACATGGGGGCACTGTGACTGGTATTATATATAAGATACTGGCTGGTACTATACATGGGGGCACTGTGACTAGTATTATATATAAGATACTGCCTGGTACTATACATGAGGGCACTGTGACTAGTATAATATATAAGATACTGCCTGGTACTATACATGGGGGCACTGTGACTAGTATTATATATAAGATACTGGCTGGTACTATACATGGGGGCACTGTGACTGGTATTATATATAAGATACTGCCTGGTACTATACATGGGGGCACTGTGACTGGTATTATATATAAGATACTGGTTGGTACTATACATGGGGGCACTGTGACTAGTATTATATATAAGATACTGCCTGGTACTATACATGGGGGCACTGTGACTAGTATTATATATAAGATACTGCCTGGTACTATACATGGGGGCACTGTGACTGGTATTATATATAAGATACAGCCTGGTACTATACATGGGGGCACTGTGACTAGTATTATATATAAGATACTGGCTGGTACTATACATGGGGGCACTGTGACTAGTATTATATATAAGATACTGGCTGGTACTATACATGGGGGCACTGTGACTGGTATTATATATAAGATACTGCCTGGTACTATACATGGGGGCACTGTGACTGGTATTATATATAAGATACTGGTTGGTACTATACATGGGGGCACTGTGACTAGTATTATATATAAGATACTGCCTGGTACTATACATGGGGGCACTGTGACTAGTATTATATATAAGATACTGCCTGGTACTATACATGGGGGCACTGTGACTGGTATTATATATAAGATACTGCCTGGTACTATACATGGGGGCACTGTGACTGGTATTATATATAAGATACTTCCTGGTACTATACATGGGGGCACTGTGACTAGTATTATATATAAGATACTGCCTGATACTATACATGGGGGCACTGTGACTGGTATTATATATAAGATACTGCCTGGTACTATACATGGGGGCACTGTGACTGGTATTATATATAAGATACTTCCTGGTACTATACATGGGGGCACTGTGACTAGTATTATATATAAGATACTGGCTGGTACTATACATGGGGGCACTGTGACTAGTATTATATATAAGATACTGGCTGGTACTATACATGGGGTCACTGTGACTGGTATTATATATAAGATACTTCCTGGTACTATACATGGGGGCACTGTGACTGGTATTATATATAAGATACTTCCTGGTACTATACATGGGGGCACTGTGAATAGTATTATATATAAGATACTGGCTGGTACTATACATGGGGGCACTGTGACTGGTATTATATATAAGATACTGGCTGGTACTATACATGGGGGCACTGTGACTGGTATTATATATAAGATACTGGCTGGTACTATACATGGGGGCACTGTGACTAGTATTATATATGAGATACTGGCTGGTACTATACATGGGGGCACTGTGACTGGTATTATATATAAGATACTGCCTGGTACTATACATGGGGGCACTGTGACTGGTATTATATATAAGATACTGCCTGGTACTATACATGGGGGCACTGTGACTGGTATTATATATAAGATACTGGCTGGTACTATACATGGGGGCACTGTGACTGGTATTATATATAAGATACTGGCTGGTACTATACATGGGGGCACTGTGACTGGTATTATATATAAGATACAGCCTGGTACTATACATGGGGGCACTGTGACTAGTATTATATATAAGATACTGGCTGGTACTATACATGGGGGCACTGTGACTGGTATTATATATAAGATACAGCCTGGTACTATACATGGGGGCACTGTGACTGGTATTATATATAAGATACTGGCTGGTACTATACATGGGGGCACTGTGACTGGTATTATATATAAGATACTGGCTGGTACTATACATGGGGGCACTGTGACTGGTATTATATATAAGATACTGCCTGGTACTATACATGGGGGCACTGTGACTAGTATTATATATAAGATACTGCCTGGTACTATACATGAGGACACTGTGACTGGTATTATATATAAGATACTGGCTGGTACTATACATGGGGGCACTGTGACTAGTATAATATATAAGATACTGGCTGGTACTATACATGGGGGTACTGTGACTGGTATTATATATAAGATACTGCCTGGTACTGTACATGGGGGCACTGTGACTGGTATTATATATAAGATACTTCCTGGTACTATACATGGGGGCACTGTGACTGGTATTATATATAAGATACTGGCTGGTACTATACATGGGGGCACTGTGACTGGTATTATATATAAGATACTGCCTGGTACTATACATGGGGGCACTGTGACTAGTATAATATATAAGATACTGGCTGGTACTATACATGGGGGCACTGTGACTGGTATTATATATAAGATACTGCCTGGTACTATACATGGGGGCACTGTGACTGGTATTATATATAAGATACTGCCTGGTACTATACATGGGGGCACTGTGACTGGTATTATATATAAGATACTGCCTGGTACTATACATGGGGGCACTGTGACTAGTATTATATATAAGATACTGGCTGGTACTATACATGGGGGCACTGTGACTGGTATTATATATAAGATACTGCCTGGTACTATACATGGGGTCACTGTGACTGGTATTATATATAAGATACTGCCTGGTACTATACATGGGGGCACTGTGACTGGTATTATATATAAGATACTGCCTGGTACTATACATGAGGACACTGTGACTGGTATTATATATAAGATACTTCCTGGTACTATACATGGGGGCACTGTGACTGGTATTATATATAAGATACTGCCTGGTACTATACATGGGGGCACTGTGACTGGTATTATATATAAGATACTGCCTGGTACTATACATGGGGGCACTGTGACTAGTATTATATATAAGATACTGGCTGGTACTATACATGGGGGCACTGTGACTAGTATTATATATAAGATACTGGCTGGTACTATACATGGGGGCACTGTGACTAGTATTATATATAAGATACTGGCTGGTACTATACATGGGGACACTGTGACTAGTATTATATATAAGATACTGGCTGGTACTATACATGAGGACACTGTGACTAGTATTATATATAAGATACTTCCTGGTACTATACATGGGGGCACTGTGACTGGTATTATATATAAGATACTGCCTGGTACTATACATGGGGGCACTGTGACTAGTATTATATATAAGATACTGGCTGGTACTATACATGGGGGCACTGTGACTAGTATTATATATAAGATACTGGCTGGTACTATACATGGGGACACTGTGACTAGTATTATATATAAGATACTGGCTGGTACTATACATGAGGACACTGTGACTGGTATTATATATAAGATACTGCCTGGTACTATACATGGGGGCACTGTGACTAGTATAATATATAAGATACTGGCTGGTACTGTACATGAGGGCACTGTGACTAGTATTATATATAAGATACTGCCTGGTACTATACATGGGGGCACTGTGACTGGTATTATATATAAGATACTGCCTGGTACTATACATGGGGGCACTGTGACTGGTATTATATATAAGATACTGCCTGGTACTATACATGGGGGCACTGTGACTGGTATTATATATAAGATACTGGCTGGTACTATACATGGGGGCACTGTGACTAGTATTATATATAAGATACTGCCTGGTACTATACATGGGGCACTGTGACTGGTATTATATATAAGATACTGGCTGGTACTATACATGGGGGCACTGTGACTGGTATTATATATAAGATACTGCCTGGTACTATACATGGGGGCACTGTGACTGGTATTATATATAAGATACTGGCTGGTACTATACATGGGGGCACTGTGACTGGTATTATATATAAGATACTGCCTGGTACTATACATGGGGGCACTGTGACTGGTATTATATATAAGATACTGCCTGGTACTATACATGGGGGCACTGTGACTGGTATTATATATAAGATACTGCCTGGTACTATACATGGGGGCACTGTGACTGGTATTATATATAAGATACTGCCTGGTACTATACATGGGGGCACTGTGACTAGTATTATATATAAGATACTGGCTGGTACTATACATGGGGGCACTGTGACTGGTATTATATATAAGATACTGCCTGGTACTATACATGGGGGCACTGTGACTGGTATTATATATAAGATACTGCCTGGTACTATACATGGGGGCACTGTGACTGGTATTATATATAAGATACTGTCTGGTACTATACATGGGGGCACTGTGACTAGTATTATATATAAGATACTTGCTGGTACTATACATGGGGGCACTGTGACTGGTATTATATATAAGATACTGGCTGGTACTATACATGAGGACACTGTGACTGGTATTATATATAAGATACTGCCTGGTACTATACATGGGGGCACTGTGACTAGTATTATATATAAGATACTGGCTGGTACTATACATGGGGGCACTGTGACTGGTATTATATATAAGATACTTCCTGGTACTATACATGAGGGCACTGTGACTAGTATTATATATAAGATACTGCCTGGTACTATACATGGGGGCACTGTGACTGGTATTATATATAAGATACTGCCTGGTACTATACATGGGGGCACTGTGACTGGTATTATATATAAGATACTGCCTGGTACTATACATGAGGACACTGTGACTAGTATTATATATAAGATACTGGCTGGTACTATACATGGGGGCACTGTGACTGGTATTATATATAAGATACTTCCTGGTACTATACATGAGGGCACTGTGACTAGTATTATATATAAGATACTGCCTGGTACTATACATGGGGGCACTGTGACTGGTATTATATATAAGATACTGCCTGGTACTATACATGGGGGCACTGTGACTGGTATTATATATAAGATACTGCCTGGTACTATACATGGGGGCACTGTGACTGGTATTATATATAAGATACTGGCTGGTACTATACATGGGGGCACTGTGACTAGTATTATATATAAGATACTGCCTGGTACTATACATGGGGCACTGTGACTGGTATTATATATAAGATACTGGCTGGTACTATACATGGGGGCACTGTGACTGGTATTATATATAAGATACTGCCTGGTACTATACATGGGGGCACTGTGACTGGTATTATATATAAGATACTGGCTGGTACTATACATGGGGGCACTGTGACTGGTATTATATATAAGATACTGCCTGGTACTATACATGGGGGCACTGTGACTGGTATTATATATAAGATACTGCCTGGTACTATACATGGGGGCACTGTGACTGGTATTATATATAAGATACTGCCTGGTACTATACATGGGGGCACTGTGACTAGTATTATATATAAGATACTGCCTGGTACTATACATGGGGGCACTGTGACTAGTATTATATATAAGATACTGTCTGGTACTATACATGGGGGCACTGTGACTAGTATTATATATAAGATACTGGCTGGTACTATACATGGGGGCACTGTGACTGGTATTATATATAAGATAGTGGCTGGTACTATAGATGGGGGCACTGTGACTAGTATTATATATAAGATACTGCCTGGTACTATACATGGGGGCACTGTGACTAGTATTATATATAAGATACTGGCTGGTACTATACATGGGGGCACTGTGACTGGTATTATATATAAGATACTGGCTGGTACTATACATGGGGGCACTGTGACTGGTATTATATATAAGATACTGGCTGGTACTATACATGGGGGCACTGTGACTGGTATTATATATAAGATACTGGCTGGTACTATACATGGGGGCACTGTGACTGGTATTATATATAAGATACTGGCTGGTACTGTACATAGGGGCACTGTGACTGGTATTATATATAAGATACTGGCTGGTACTATACATGGGGGCACTGTGACTGGTATTATATATAAGATACTGGCTGGTACTATACATGGGGGCACTGTGACTGGTATTATATATAAGATACTGCCTGGTACTATACATGGGGGCACTGTGACTGGTATTATATATAAGATACTGGCTGGTACTATACATGGGGGCACTGTGACTGGTATTATATATAAGATACTGGCTGGTACTATACATGGGGGCACTGTGACTGGTATTATATATAAGATACTGGCTGGTACTGTACATAGGGGCACTGTGACTAGTATTATATATAAGATACTGGCTGGTACTATAGATGGGGGCACTGTGACTAGTATTATATATAAGATACTGCCTGGTACTATACATGGGGGCACTGTGACTTAGTAGATAGGACAGGTTTGGGTAGACAATGAGGCCTCTCTGCTGCCCCAGACAGGTCCTGAGGTGCAGGTGCATTTGCTGAGCTCTTACCTGTGCAGTAGACGTCAAACTTGAGCGATCCTGAAAACTTGTAGACGTAGTATCCTCGGGGGCAGGCCTTCACTGGCAGGGTGCCCGCCTTCACGGGTCCACTCAGGGAGTTGCTGTATAAGGGAACCAACGTGATCCCATCACCAATTTTTGGATGCGCTGCAGCCAGAGAAAACGGTTCCAGGGAGCCACATTTCAGGGACCCTACAGTGCCCTCTTTCAGGCTGGCCGTGAGCTTTCCAGTATAACGGAACCAGCCAAAGTCGTATCTGTCAGTGTCGAATCTGCCGCTGGAACTAATGCTGGACAATCTGCTATCTCCGTTCTTCAGCTTGTACCAGTCACAGGGATCGGCACATGTGAATTGGTTTTGGCCGACGTTCAGACAGTCTTGGTCTTTGGAACAAACTCTCCCAGAGCAGGTGGCGGCGGGGTTGGGATTACAGAGGTAGATGCCATTGCGGTTGATGCAGGTCTCTGTTGGCGAGCACTCGTTCAGGGAGGGGCTGGAGCATTCATTGATGTCCGCACACACCTTCTGGTCTATATCCCATTTGTACCCCTGGGGGCAGCACTGGTACGTGTCACAGAAGGCCATACGGGTGCAGTTGTTCCCGTTCCCAATGTAGCCAGGCTTACAGGAGCAGATGACGTAGCCGCTTCTTGCGTCACAGTTGGCGTTATTCGTGGAGTTACAGAAGTTGCAGGATTTTGCATCTGTTTGAGACAGAAAAACATATTGAGAACATTTCTCTTCTGCACTAAGGACGTGTAGGGGCCCGTTCACATTTGTCACTTGCATCACTTGTTTTGTCCTTTAGTAGGGTTGAGTGATCGTGTTCGGAAAAAATCGGATTCCGATCGGCGATCAAGAAAATTTCACGATCGCGATCGGAATTCCAAACACGATCTGTTTATGTGGGATCGAGATCGGTGATCTTTTCCCACAATGCCTTCACACTGAGTATATAGCGTATACTCAGTGTGAAGGCTCCGCTGCAGTTTCATAGGAATGAATGGAAGCAGCCGGCACACAGCCTTAACCCCCTGCACGCCGGCTGCCTCCATTCATTCGAATGGGAGACTAAAGCTACTTACCTCCAGAGATGGCTGCTCCGCTGCTCTTCACTTCGCTGCCGGTCCAGCTGTCGTTCTTCTTCTACTCACTTCCCCCTCCCTGCCAGGTTAGGAGAGTGTGGGCGGGTTAGGAGAGTGTGGGCGGGATAGGAGAGTGTGGGCGGGTTAGGAGAGTGTGGGCGGGTTAGGAGAGTGTGGGCGGGTTAGGAGAGTGTGGGCGGGTTAGGAGAGTGTGGGCGGGTTAGGAGAGTGTGGGCGGGTTAGGAGAGTGTGGGCGGGTTAGGAGAGTGTGGGCGGGTTAGGAGAGTGTAGGCGGTATAGGAGAGTGTGGGCGGGTTAGGAGAGTGTGGGCGGGTTAGGAGAGTGTGGGCGGGTTAGGAGAGTGTGGGCGGGTTAGGAGAGTGTGGGCGGGTTAGGAGAGTGTGGGCGGGTTAGGAGAGTGTGGGCGGGATAGGAGAGTGTGGGCGGGTTAGGAGAGTGTGGGCGGGTTAGGAGAGTGTAGGCGGGTACAGGGCGGGGAGACTTTCCTCCCAGTACCCACCCACACTCTCCTAACCTGGCAGGGAGGGGGCAGCGAGGCGGAGAAGACGGCAGCTGGACCGGCAGCGAAGCAAAGAGCAGCGGAGCAGCCATCTCTGGAGGTAAGTGGCCACTAGGGGGGACTAAGTAGCCAGAGGATTAAAAACAATCCTCTGGCTACTTAGTGATTCACTACACAGCCTGGATTGTAACTATTCTTAGATTCCATGCTGTATAGTGAATGGGATTGCTTTTAAAATCTGATCTCCAATTAGTAAAAAAATCCCATTGACTTGCATTGTGATCAGAATTGGGATCGAGATTGGGTTAGAATGAAAAATGATCGGAAATCGGATTTTAAAATCGATCCTGAAAAGTCAAGATCGGCTCAACCCTATCCTTTAGTCATTACAAGTGATGTGAACATGGATAACACGCAACATGTCTGATGTGAACATGGATAACACGCATCGTCTGTCCTCTGGAGTTCTTACAAATTCTACTCCAAAACCATCAGTTGTCATCAGGTTTTACCAAGATGGTCCACAAAATGTGGCGGGCTGCCGAGGTCAGAAGAGTAGGGGGAACTATACTGTGCAGGCATGGACTAACATGGCATTATACTATGGGGGCACTAACGTAGCATTATACAATGGAGGGCACTAACATGGCATTATACTATGGGGGCACTAACATGGCATTATACTATAGGAGAACTAACGTGGCATTATACTATGGGGGCACTAACGTAGCATTATACAATGGAGGGCACTAACATGGCATTATACTATGGGGGCACTAACATGGCATTATACTATGGAGGGCAATAACATGGCATTATACTATGGGGGCAATAACGTGGCATTATACTATGGAGGGCACTAACATGGCATTATACAATGGGGGCACTAACATGGCATTATACTATAGGGGAACTAACGTGGTATTATACTATGGAGGGCACTAACATGGCATTATACTATGGAAGGCACTAACGTGGCATTATACTATGAAGCACTAACATGGCATTATACTATGGAGGGCACTAACGTGGCATTATACTATGGAGGGCACTAACATGGCATTATACTATAGGGGAACTAACGTGGCATTATACTATGAAGCACTAACGTGGCATTATACTATGGGGGAACTAACATGGCATTATACTATAGGGGCACTAACATGGCATTATACTATAGGGGAACTAACGTGGCATTATACTATGAAGCACTAACGTGGCATTATACTATGGGGGAACTAACATGGCATTATACTATGGGGGCACTAACATGGCATTATACTATAGGGGAACTAACATGGCATTATACTATGGAGGGCACTAACGTGGCATTATACTATGAAGCACTAACGTGGCATTATACTATAGGGGAACTAACATGGCATTATACTATGGGGGCACTAACATGGCATTATACTATGGGGGAACTAACATGGCATTATACTATGGGGGCACTAACATGGCATTATACTATAGGGGAACTAACGTGGCATTATACTATAGGGGAACTAACATGGCATTATACTATGGAGGGCACTAACGTGGCATTATACTATAGGGAAACTAACATGGCATTATACTATGGGGCACTAACATGGCATTATACTATGGAGGGCAATAACGTGGCATTATACTATAGGGGAACTAACATGGCATTATACTATGGAGGGCACTAACGTGGCATTATACTATAGGGAAACTAACATGGCATTATACTATAGGGGAACTAACATGGCATTATACTATGGGGGCACTAACATGGCATTATACTATGGAGGGCAATAACGTGGCATTATACTATAGGGGAACTAACATGGCATTATACTATGGCGGCACTAACATGGCATTATACTATGGAGGGCACTAACGTGGCATTATACTATAGGGGAACTAACATGGCATTATACTATGGCGGCACTAACATGGCATTATACTATGGAGGGCACTAACGTGGCATTATACTATAGGGGAACTAACATGGCATTATACTATGGGGGCACTAACATGGCATTATACTATGGAGGGCAATAACGTGGCATTATACTATAGGGGAACTAACGTGGCATTATACTATGGGGCACTAATGTGGCATTATACTATAGGGGAACTAACGTGGCATTATACTATAGGGGAACTAACGTGGCATTATACTATGGCTGCACCAACATGGCATTATACTATGTGGGCCCTAATGTGGCATTATACTGTAGGGGAACTAACAGGGCATTATACTATAGGGGAACTAACGTGGCATTATACTATGGCAGCACTAACGTGGCATTACACTATGTGGGCCCTAATGTGGCATTAACTTGTAGGGGAACTAACAGGGCATTATACTGTAGGGGATCTAACGTGGCTTTATACTACAGAGGAACTAACGTGACATTATACTACAGAGGAACTAACGTGACATTATACTATAGGGGAACTAACGTGGCATTATACTATGGGGGCACTAACGTGGCATTATACTATAGAGGAACTAACGTGGCATTATACTATAGGGGAACTAATGTGGCATTATACTATAGGGGAACTAACATGGCATTATACTATAGGGGAACTAACGTGGCATTATACTATAGGGGAACTAACGTGGCATTATACTATAGGGGAACTAACGTGGCATTATACTATGGGGGCACTAACGTGTCATTATACTATAGGGGAACTAACATGGCATTATACTATAGGGGAACTAATGTGGCATTATACTATAGGGGAACTAACATGGCATTATACTATAGGGGAACTAACGTGGCATTATACTATAGGGGAACTAACGTGGCATTATACTATGGGGGCACTAACGTGTCATTATACTATAGGGGAACTAACGTGGCATTATACTATAGGGGAACTAACGTGGCATTATACTATAGGTGAACTATTGTGGCATTATACTATGGGGGAACTAACATGGCATTATACTATAGGTGAACTATTGTGGCATTATACTATGGGGGAACTAACATGGCATTATACTATGGGGGGAACTAACGTGGCATTATACTATAGGGGAACTAACATGGCATTATACTATAGGGGAACTAGCATGGCATTATACTTCAGATGGTTCAGGGGTATTACATAAGGATACCCCTGAGATTAGACTCAGAGGGGTATTACATAAGACTACCCCTGGGATTAGACTCAGAGGGGTATTACATAAGGATACTTTCAGGGTTTAGACTCAGGGGGATATTACATAAGGATTCCCCTGGGATTAGGCTCAGAGGGGTATTACATAACGATACCCATGGGATTAGGCTCAGAGGGGTATTACATAAGACTACCCCTCGGATTAGACTCAGGGGGTATTACATAAGGATACCCCTGGGATTAGACTCAGGGGGGTATTACATAAGAATACCCCTGAGATTAGACTCAGAGGGGTATTACATAAGTATACCCCTGGGATTTGACTCAGAGGGGTATTACATAAGACTACCCCTCGGATTAGACTCAGGGGGGTATTACATAAGGATACCCCTGGGATTAGACTCAGGGGGGTATTACATAAGAATACCCCTGGGATTAAACTCAGGAGGGTAATACATAAAGATACCCCTGGGATTAGGCTCAGAGGGGTATTACATAAGAATACCCCTGGGATTAGGCTCAGGGGGGTATTACATAAGAAAACCCCTGGGATTAGGCTCAGGGGGGTATTACATAAGAATACCCCTGGGATTAGGTTAAGGGGTGTATTACATAAGAAAACCCCTGGGATTAGGCTCAGAGGGGTATTACATAAGAATACCCCTGGGATTAGGTTAAGGGGGGTATTACATAAGAAAACCCCTGGGATTAGGCTCAGAGGGGTATTACAGAATGATACCCCTGGGATTAGGCTCAGGGGGGTATTAGATGGAAAATTGTGCAGGAAAACAAGATGGGTATCCTGGAGTTAACCAAAGTAAACATACTGGGAATGCAAAGTGGACATTCTAGAGCAGGGGTAGGGAACGTACGGCTCTCCAGCTGTTGCAAAACTACAACTCCCAGCATGCATACTGGCTCTGCTGTTCTGGGAACTCCCATGGAAGTGACTGGAGCATGCTGGGAGTTGTAGTTTCACAGCAGCTGGAGAGCCAAAGGTTCCCTACCCCTGCTCTAGAGGAACCAAAGGTGGACATACTGGTGGAACGCAAGGAGGAATAAAAAATGGAAAATTAAGAAGAAACACAAAATAGAAAATTCTGGAGACGCATTAAAATCTAGAGGAACACAAAAAGTGAGAAACACAAAAACACAAAATTGGACAATTCAGAGGAACATAGAAGAGAAAAAACATAAAATGGGACAATCTCTAGAAATGTAAAACAGGACAATCTAGAAAAACACAAAACGGATAAAGAATTCTGGAGAGTGAGAATAAAAATCCAATACTTACATGATGTGAGAGCTGGAGGAGGAAAGAGAAGAATCAGGTCAATAGTCAGAAATATAATCTTACTAGTAACCCAGAAACCTGTCACATAGTCCCAAATCTAATTATTACATCGCATGTCATTATCTCAGTGATGTCAGTAACAGGGGGCGGGGCTGTGACTACCTCTCAGACATGATATATACAGGCTGGTTGTCAGTAAGAGGGGGCGGGGCTGTGACTACCTCTCAGACATGGTATATACAGGCTGGTTGTCAGTAACAGGGGGCGGGGCTGTGACTACCTCTCAGACATGATATATACAGCTGGTTGTCAGTAACAGGGGGCGGGGCTGTGACTACCTCTCAGACATGGTATATACAGACTGGTTGTCAGTAACAGGGGGCGGGGCTGTGACTACCTCTCAGACATGATATATACAGCTGGTTGTCAGTAACAGGGGGCGGGGCTGTGACTACCTCTCAGACATGGTATATACAGGCTGGTTGTCAGTAACAGGGGGCGGGGCTGTGACTACCTCTCAGACATGATATATACAGCTGGTTGTCAGTAACAGGGGGCGGGGCTGTGACTACCTCTCAGACATGGTATATACAGGCTGGTTGTCAGTAACAGGGGGCGGGGCTGTGACTACCTCTCAGACATGATATATACAGGCTGGTTGTCAGTAAGAGGGGGCGGGGCTGTGACTACCTCTCAGACATGGTATATACAGGCTGGTTGTCAGTAACAGGGGGCGGGGCTGTGACTACCTCTCAGACATGATATATACAGCTGGTTGTCAGTAACAGGGGGCGGGGCTGTGACTACCTCTCAGACATGGTATATACAGACTGGTTGTCAGTAACAGGGGGCGGGGCTGTGACTACCTCTCAGACATGATATATACAGCTGGTTGTCAGTAACAGGGGGCGGGGCTGTGACTACCTCTCAGACATGGTATATACAGGCTGGTTGTCAGTAACAGGGGGCGGGGCTGTGACTACCTCTCAGACATGATATATACAGCTGGTTGTCAGTAACAGGGGGCGGGGCTGTGACTACCTCTCAGACATGATATATACAGGCTGGTTGTCAGTAACAGGGGGCGGGGCTGTGACTACCTCTCAGACATGATATATACAGCTGGTTGTCAGTAACAGGGGGCGGGGCTGTGACTACCTCTCAGACATGATATATACAGGCTGGTTGTCAGTAACAGGGGGCGGGGCTGTGACTACCTCTCAGACATGATATATACAGGCTGGTTGTCAGTAACAGGGGGCGGGGCTGTGACTACCTCTCAGACATGGTATATACAGGCTGGTTGTCAGTAACAGGGGGCGGGGCTGTGACTACCTCTCAGACATGATATATACAGGCTGGTTGTCAGTAACAGGGGGCGGGGCTGTGACTACCTCTCAGACATGGTATATACAGGCTGGTTGTCAGTAACAGGGGGCGGGGCTGTGACTACCTCTCAGACATGATATATACAGCTGGTTGTCAGTAACAGGGGGCGGGGCTGTGACTACCTCTCAGACATGATATATACAGCTGGTTGTCAGTAACAGGGGGCGGGGCTGTGACTACCTCTCAGACATGGTATATACAGGCTGGTTGTCAGTAACAGGGGGCGGGGCTGTGACTACCTCTCAGACATGGTATATACAGGCTGGTTGTCAGTAACAGGGGGCGGGGCTGTGACTACCTCTCAGACATGGTATATACAGGCTGGTTGTCAGTAACAGGGGGCGGGGCTGTGACTACCTCTCAGACATGATATATACAGCTGGTTGTCAGTAACAGGGGGCGGGGCTGTGACAACCTCTCAGACATGGTATATACAGCTGGTTGTCAGTAACAGGGGGCGGGGCTGTGACTACCTCTCAGACATGGTATATACAGGCTGGTTGTCAGTAACAGGGGGCGGGGCTGTGACTACCTCTCAGACATGATATATACAGCTGGTTGTCAGTAACAGGGGGCGGGGCTGTGACTACCTCTCAGACATGATATATACAGCTGGTTGTCAGTAACAGGGGGCGGGGCTGTGACAACCTCTCAGACATGGTATATACAGCTGGTTGTCAGTAACAGGGGGCGGGGCTGTGACTACCTCTCAGACATGGTATATACAGGCTGGTTGTCAGTAACAGGGGGCGGGGCTGTGACTACCTCTCAGACATGATATATACAGGCTGGGTGTCAGTAACAGGGGGCGGGGCTGTGACTACCTCTCAGACATGGTATATACAGGCTGGTTGTCAGTAACAGGGGGCGGGGCTGTGACTACCTCTCAGACATGATATATACAGGCTGGTTGTCAGTAACAGGGGGCGGGGCTGTGACTACCTCTCAGACATGATATATACAGGCTGGTTGTCAGTAACAGGGGGCGGGGCTGTGACTACCTCTCAGACATGATATATACAGGCTGGTTGTCAGTAACAGGGGGAGGGGCTGTGACTACCTCTCAGACATGATATATACAGGCTGGTTGTCAGTAACAGGGGGCGGGGCTGTGACAACCTCTCAGACATGATATATACAGGCTGGTTGTCAGTAACAGGGGGCGGGGCTGTGACTACCTCTCAGACATGATATATACAGCTGGTTGTCAGTAACAGGGGGCGGGGCTGTGACTACCTCTCAGACATGATATATACAGCTGGTTGTCAGTAACAGGGGGCGGGGCTGTGACTACCTCTCAGACATGATATATACAGCTGGTTGTCAGTAAAAGGGGGCGGGGCTGTGACTACCTCTCAGACATGATATATACAGCTGGTTGTCAGTAAAAGGGGGCGGGGCTGTGACTACCTCTCAGACATGGTATATACAGGCTGGGTGTCAGTAACAGGGGGCGGGGCTGTGACTACCTCTCAGACATGATATATACAGGCTGGTTGTCAGTAACAGGGGGCGGGGCTGTGACTACCTCTCAGACATGATATATACAGGCTGGTTGTCAGTAACAGGGGGCGGGGCTGTGACTACCTCTCAGACATGATATATACAGCTGGTTGTCAGTAACAGGGGGCGGGGCTGTGACTACCTCTCAGACATGGTATATACAGCTGGTTGTCAGTAACAGGGGGCGGGGCTGTGACTACCTCTCAGACATGATATATACAGGCTGGTTGTCAGTAACAGGGGGCGGGGCTGTGACTACCTCTCAGACATGATATATACAGCTGGTTGTCAGTAACAGGGGGCGGGGCTGTGACTACCTCTCAGACATGATATATACAGGCTGGTTGTCAGTAACAGGGGGCGGGGCTGTGACTACCTCTCAGACATGATATATACAGCTGGTTGTCAGTAACAGGGGGCGGGGCTGTGACTACCTCTCAGACATGGTATATACAGGCTGGGTGTCAGTAACAGGGGGCGGGGCTGTGACTACCTCTCAGACATGGTATATACAGCTGGTTGTCAGTAACAGGGGGCGGGGCTGTGACTACCTCTCAGACATGATATATACAGGCTGGTTGTCAGTAACAGGGGGCGGGGCTGTGACTACCTCTCAGACATGGTATATACAGGCTGGGTGTCAGTAACAGGGGGCGGGGCTGTGACTACCTCTCAGACATGATATATACAGCTGGTTGTCAGTAACAGGGGGCGGGGCTGTGACTACCTCTCAGACATGATATATACAGGCTGGTTGTCAGTAACAGGGGGCGGGGCTGTGACTACCTCTCAGACATGATATATACAGCTGGTTGTCAGTAACAGGGGGCGGGGCTGTGACTACCTCTCAGACATGATATATACAGGCTGGTTGTCAGTAACAGGGGGCGGGGCTGTGACTACCTCTCAGACATGATATATACAGGCTGGTTGTCAGTAACAGGGGGCGGGGCTGTGACTACCTCTCAGACATGATATATACAGGCTGGTTGTCAGTACCAGGGGGCGGGGCTGTGACTACCTCTCAGACATGATATATACAGCTGGTTGTCAGTAACAGGGGGCGGGGCTGTGACTACCTCTCAGACATGGTATATACAGCTGGTTGTCAGTAACAGGGGGCGGGGCTGTGACTACCTCTCAGACATGATATATACAGGCTGGTTATCAGTAGTAATATCTTTGTAGGTTACAGGATGAGATGAGAATTTTGTTCACTTACTTTGTCCCTGAGAGAGACTTACAAGGAGGGTCAGGGGTAGAAGCCCCAGTAGAATATTCCTCATTGCCATCGTTATCTATAAGGAAAGAGAAAGTTCCATGTAAGATCCAATATACTATATGTGGCCTGTAGTGTGTCACATTCCATAAAAGCTTCTATCTATCTATCTATCTATCTATCTATCTATCTATCTATCTATCTCCTATCTATCTATCTATCTATCTATCTATCTATCTATCTCCTATCTATCTATCTATCTATCTATCTATCTATCTATCTCCTATCTATCTATCTATCTATCTATTTATCTATCTATCTCCTATCTATCTATCTATCTATCTATCTATCTCCTATCTATCTATCTATCTATCTATCTCCTATCTATCTATCTATCTATCTATCTATCTATCTATCTATCTCCTATCTATCTATCTATCTATCTATCTATCTATCTATCTCCTATCTATCTATCTCCTATCTATCTATCTCCTATCTATCTATCTATCTATCTATCTATCTATCTATCTATCTATCTCCTATCTATCTATCTATCTATCTATCTATCTATCTCCTATCTATCTATCTATCTATCTATCTATCTATCTATCTATCTATCATCTATCTATCTATCTATCTATCTATCTATCTATCTATCTATCTCCTATCTATCTATCTATCTATCTATCTATCTATCATCTATCTATCTATCTATCTATCTATCTCCTATCTATCTATCTATCTATCTATCTATCTATCTATCTATCATCTATCTATCTATCTATCTATCTATCTATCTATCTCCTATCTATCTATCTATCTATCTATCTATCTATCTATCTCCTATCTATCTATCTATCTATCTATCTATCTATCTATCTCCTATCTATCTATCTCCTATCTATCTATCTATCTATCTATCTATCTATCTATCTATCTCCTATCTATCTATCTATCTATCTATCTATCTATCTATCTCCTATCTATCTATCTATCTATCTATCTATCTATCTATCATCTATCTATCATCTATCTATCTATCTATCTATCTATCTATCTCCTATCTATCTATCTATCTATCTATCTATCTATCTATCTCCTATCTATCTATCTATCTATCTATCTATCTCCTATCTATCTATCTATCTATCTATCTATCTATCTATCTATCTATCTATCTATCTCCTATCTATCTATCTATCTCCTATCTATCTATCTATCTATCTCCTATCTATCTATCTATCTATCTATCTCCTATCTATCTATCTATCTATCTATCTATCTATCTATCTCCTATCTATCTATCTATCTATCTATCTATCTATCTATCTCCTATCTATCTATCTATCTATCTATCTCCTATCTATCTATCTATCTATCTATCTATCTATCTATCTATCTATCTATCTATCTCCTATCTATCTATCTCCTATCTATCTATCTATCTATCTATCTATCTATCTATCTATCTATCTCCTATCTATCTATCTATCTATCTATCTATCTATCTATCTATCTATCTCCTATCTATCTATCTATCTATCTATCTATCTATCATCTATCTATCTATCTATCTATCTATCTATCTCCTATCTATCTATCTATCTATCTATCTATCTATCTATCTATCTCCTATCTATCTATCTATCTATCTATCTATCTCCTATCTATCTATCTATCTATCTATCTATCTCCTATCTATCTATCTATCTATCTATCTATCTATCTATCTCCTATCTATCTATCTATCTATCTATCTATCTATCTCCTATCTATCTAATCTATCCTATCTATCTATCTATCTATCTATCTATCTATCTATCTATCTATCTATCTATCTCCTATCTATCTATCTATCTATCTATCTATCTATCTATCTCCTATCTATCTATCTATCTATCTATCTATCTATCTATCTATCTATCTATCTATCTATCTCCTATCTATCTCCTATCTATCTATCTCCTATCTATCTATCTATCTATCTATCTATCTATCTATCTATCTATCTATCTATCTATCTATCTATCTCCTATCTATCTATCTCCTATCTATCTCCTATCTATCTATCTATCTATCTATCTATCTATCTATCTATCTCCTCTCCCCCCGGGGCTTCTCTCGGCCGCTCCTCACAGATGTCTTCTCCTCTGATGGACGGCCCGTATCTCGCTGCCCCAGATCTGTCAGTCCCTCCCTCACCTGGTATCTTGCCTCGGGCTGGTCATGTGACTTTGGGATGCCATCAGTTTAGGACTGACCTTTTCATTGTCCTCAGGTGATTCCAATATGTCATGTACAGACCCCCGGACCACAGTCTATGTGGAGGTGTTATGAGAAGGGTCTGTACAGAATCTGACCCTGCCACTAGGGGGTGGTCATGTAGGTAGGCAGACCCCCGTCTTGCCAATAGCCCCCACTATTCCGGCACAGATTGATTTTTCTCTCTCGTCCCCACCATTCCTGAGTAACAATCACAGATAGTTCTGGTGCCTGATGGGCTACTAAGCTCTGTACTGTCAGGTGGGCGGTGTCAGGAAGG
Source organism: Leptodactylus fuscus (assembly GCF_031893055.1). Classification (NCBI taxonomy): domain Eukaryota; kingdom Metazoa; phylum Chordata; class Amphibia; order Anura; family Leptodactylidae; genus Leptodactylus; species Leptodactylus fuscus. The sequence continues at coordinate 39,870 of NW_027440226.1, forward strand.
GGGCGTGACTCAGAGCTCCAATCAAAGGCAGACGGTGTCAGAGCTCACAGTCACACCCCTTTGTCTGTTCCTGCCTGACCCCGCCCTCATGACAGTACAGAGACTAAATGGCACATCAGGCACCAAAACTACCTGCCCTGATTGCTCAGGACTGGTGGGGGTGAGTGAGAATATTCCAACTGTTCCGGAATCAGCAGAGCTGATGTGAAGAGCTGGGGCTGCGGAGGAGGTGAAAGGTCCTGGAAGTCCTCCCTCTAGGCCTTGTCCTTTAGCAGCCTGGCATTGTGTGCTGACATGTGGGGTGCGCGGGGACAGACGAGGAGCTGCCTGCGGGGGATGGAGATACCCAGCTTACTCAGGATCTGCACTAGCGGGTCACAGAATGACAGAACATCTCCAGAAGAATAAGTGTTTACTTTAGAACATTCCTGTCCTCATGTGTCAGTAAGGAAGATATTCTAAGACTGCCCCAGAGGGAAAAATTACAGATGTCCAAGTACCCCACCAAACAGGTTACCCCACCTGCAGAGTCACATCACCCCAAGGAACCAGCAACCGCCCCAAACGGGCAAAGGAATCGCCCCCCCAAGGGCAAAACCGCAACAATGTATCACAAAGCCAATTGTTTACATAACACCGAAACAATAATCATTCTCTCAAGTAGTTCTATCTATCTATCTATCTATCTATCTATCTATCTATCTATCTATCTATCTATCTATCTATCTATCTCCTATCTATCTATCTATCTCCTATCTATCTATCTATCTATCTATCTATCTATCTATCTATCTATCTCCTATCTATCTATCTATCTCCTATCTATCTATCTATCTATCTATCTCCTATCTATCTATCTATCTATCTATCTATCTATCTATCTCCTATCTATCTATCTATCTATCTATCTATCTATCTATCTATCTCCTATCTATCTATCTATCTCCTATCTATCTATCTATCTATCTATCTATCTATCTATCTATCTATCTCCTATCTATCTATCTATCTATCTATCTATCTATCTATCTCCTATCTATCTATCTATCTATCTATCTATCTATCTATCTCCTATCTATCTATCTATCTCCTATCTATCTATCTATCTATCTATCTATCTATCTATCTATCTATCTATCTCCTATCTATCTATCTATCTATCTATCTCCTATCTATCTATCTATCTCCTATCTATCTATCTATCTATCTATCTATCTATCTATCTAGCTATCTATCTAGCTATCTATCTCCTATCTATCTATCTATCTATCTATCTATCTATCTATCTATCTCCTATCTATCTATCTATCTATCTATCTATCTATCTTCTATCTATCTATCTATCTATCTATCTATCTATCTATCTATCTCCTATCTATCTATCTATCTATCTATCTATCTATCTCCTATCTATCTATCTATCTATCTATCTATCTATCTATCTATCTATCTATCTCCTATCTATCTATCTATCTATCTATCTATCTATCTCCTATCTATCTATCTATCTATCTATCTATCTATCTAGCTATCTATCTAGCTATCTATCTCCTATCTATCTATCTATCTATCTATCTATCTATCTATCTCCTATCTATCTATCTATCTATCTATCTATCTATCTATCTCCTATCTATCTATCTATCTATTTATCTCCTATCTTTCTATCTATCTATCTATCTATCTATCTATCTATCTATCTATCTATCATCTATCTATCTATCTATCTATCTATCTATCTCCTATCTATCTATCTATCTATCTATCTATCTATCTATCTATCTATCTATCTCCTATCTATCTATCTATCTATCTATCTATCTATCTATCTCCTATCTATCTATCTATCTATCTATCTATCTATCTATCTATCTATCTATCTCCTATCTATCTATCTCCTATCTATCTATCTATCTATCTATCTATCTATCTATCTATCTCCTATCTATCTATCTCCTATCTATCTATCTATCTATCTATCTATCTATCTATCTATCTCCTATCTATCTATCTATCTATCTATCTATCTATCTATCTATCTCCTATCTATCTATCTATCTATCTATCTATCTCCTATCTATCTATCTATCTATCTATCTATCTATCTATCTATCTATCTATCTATCTATCTATCTCTGGGTCCATCCAGTCTTGATATTCCTTCTTCCTTGCTGTGTTCCTGACCTCTTACACCTCTAGTCTCCAGTTATTGATCGCTCCTACCTTGGTCTCCTCCTCTGACTCCCCAGCTGTGTATTTCTGCTCCGCAGGTGTCAGCTGCTATTTATACCCTAGAAGTTGTCGGCTGGTTCACTCCTCTGACCAATCACCTGGGTTCCTTCTATAGTTATGCCGCCCGGTGACTTTGTGGACTTGGAGTATTTAATGTACGTCACTGGCTGCTGACTGTAAGATTTCTGGACAGTTATACCTCGTAGATATAATTCTATAGAACATCCTCCCAAACCTCGGCCAAGCCCTGCTAGTAGGAAAAACCAGTTCACACTAAGCTGGAAGATCTCCTGTGCGAGTTCTGGAATCTCCACTGTATCATGTTCTGGAAGATCTTCTGTGTCATCGTCTGACAGCTCTCATGTATCAGTTCTAGAAGTGTCCTGTATCACATTCCAGAATCTTCCCTATGTTGTGTTCTAGAATCTGTCCTGTGCCCCCATCTAGACGTGTCCTGTATCATATTCTAGAATCTGCCCTGTATTGTGTTCTAGAACCTGTCCTGTATTGTGTTCTAGAATCTGTCCTGTATCACATTCTAGAATCTGTCCTATATTGTGTTCTAGAATCTGTCCTGTATTACATTCTAGAATCTGTCCTGTGCCACCATCTAGACATGTCCTGTATCACATTCTAGAATCTGTCCTATATTGTGTTCTAGAATCTGTCCTGTATTGTGTTCTAGAATCTGTCCTGTATTGTGTTCTAGAATCTGTCCTATATTGTGTTCTAGAATCTGTCCTGTATTACATTCTAGAATCTGTCCTGTGCCACCATCTAGACATGTCCTGTATCACATTCTAGAATCTGTCCTGTATTACATTCTAGAATCTGTCCTGTGCCACCATCTAGAAGTGTCCTGTATTGCATTCTAGAATCTGTCCTGTATCACATTCTAGAATCTGTCCTGTATTATATTCTAGAATCTGTCCTGTGCCGCCATCTAGACGTGTCCTGTATCACATTCTAGAATCTGTCCTGTGCCACCATCTAGATGTGTCCTGTATTGTATTCTAGAATCTGTCCTGTGCCACCATCTAGACGTGTCCTGTATTGTATTCTGGAATCTGTCCTGTGCCCCCATCTAGACGTGTCCTGTATCATATTCTAGAATCTGCCCTGTATTGTGTTCTAGAATCTGTCCTGTATTACATTCTAGAATCTGTCCTGTGCCACCATCTAGACATGTCCTGTATCACATTCTAGAATCTGTCCTATATTGTGTTCTAGAATCTGTCCGGTATTGTGTTCTAGAATCTGTCCCATATTGTGTTCTAGAATCTGTCCTGTATCACATTCTAGAATCTGTCCTATATTGTGTTCTAGAATCTGTCCTGTATTGTGTTCTAGAATCTGTCCTGTATTGTGTTCTAGAATCTGTCCTGTATTACATTCTATAATCTGTCCTGTGCCACCATCTAGAAGTGTCCTGTATTGCATTCTAGAATCTGTCCTGTATTACATTCTAGAATCTGTCCTGTATTACATTCTAGAATCTGTCCTGTGCCGCCATCTAGACGTGTCCTGTATCACATTCTAGAATCTGTCCTGTGCCACCATCTAGACGTGTCCTGTATTGTATTCTAGAATCTGTCCTGTGCCACCATCTAGACGTGTCCTGTATCACATTCTAGAATCTGTCCTGTGCCACCATCTAGACGTGTCCTGTATTGTATTCTAGAATCTGTCCTGTGCCCCCATCTAGACGTGTCCTGTATCATATTCTAGAATCTGCCCTGTATTGTGTTCTAGAATCTGTCCTGTATTACATTCTAGAATCTGTCCTGTGCCACCATCTAGACATGTCCTGTATCACATTCTAGAATCTGTCCTATATTGTGTTCTAGAATCTGTCCGGTATTGTGTTCTAGAATCTGTCCTGTATTGTGTTCTAGAATCTGTCCTGTATCACATTTTAGAATCTGTCCTATATTGTGTTCTAGAATCTGTCCTGTATTGTGTTCTAGAATCTGTCCTGTATTGTGTTCTAGAATCTGTCCTGTATTACATTCTATAATCTGTCCTGTGCCACCATCTAGAAGTGTCCTGTATTGCATTCTAGAATCTGTCCTGTATTACATTCTAGAATCTGTCCTGTATTACATTCTAGAATCTGTCCTGTGCCGCCATCTAGACGTGTCCTGTATCACATTCTAGAATCTGTCCTGTGCCACCATCTAGACGTGTCCTGTATTGTATTCTAGAATCTGTCCTGTGCCCCCATCTAGACATGTCCTGTATCATATTCTAGAATCTGCCCTGTATTGTGTTCTAGAATCTGTCCTGTATTACATTCTAGAATCTGTCCTGTGCCACCATCTAGACATGTCCTGTATCACATTCTAGAATCTGTCCTATATTGTGTTGTAGAATCTGTCCGGTATTGTGTTCTAGAATCTGTCCTGTATTGTGTTCTAGAATCTGTCCTGTATCACATTCTAGAATCTGTCCTATATTGTGTTCTAGAATCTGTCCTGTATTGTGTTCTAGAATCTGTCCTGTATTGTGTTCTAGAATCTGTCCTGTATTACATTCTATAATCTGTCCTGTGCCACCATCTAGAAGTGTCCTGTATTGCATTCTAGAATCTGTCCTGTATTACATTCTAGAATCTGTCCTGTGCCGCCATCTAGACGTGTCCTGTATCAAATTCTAGAATCTGTCCTGTGCCACCATCTAGACGTGTCCTGTATTGTATTCTAGAATCTGTCCTGTGCCACCATCTAGACGTGTCCTGTATCACATTCTAGAATCTGTCCTGTGCCACCATCTAGACGTGTCCTGTATTGTATTCTAGAATCTGTCCTGTGACCCCATCTAGACGTGTCCTGTATCATATTCTAGAATCTGCCCTGTATTGTGTTCTAGAATCTGTCCTGTATTACATTCTAGAATCTGTCCTGTGCCACCATCTAGACATGTCCTGTATCACATTCTAGAATCTGTCCTATATTGTGTTCTAGAATCTGTCCGGTATTGTGTTCTAGAATCTGTCCTGTATTGTGTTCTAGAATCTGTCCTGTATTACATTCTAGAATCTGTCCTGTGCCACCATCTAGAAGTGTCCTGTATTGCATTCTAGAATCTGTCCTGTATTACATTCTAGAATCTGTCCTGTATTACATTCTAGAATCTGTCCTGTGCCACCATCTAGACGTGTCCTGTATTGTATTCTAGAATCTGTCCTGTACCACCATCTAGACGTGTCCTGTATTGTATTCTAGAATCTGTCCTGTGCCCCCATCTAGACGTGTCCTGTATCATATTCTAGAATCTGCCCTGTATTGTGTTCTAGAATCTGTCCTGTATTACATTCTAGAATCTGTCCTGTGCCACCACCTAGACATGCCCTGTATCACATTCTAGAATCTGTCCTATATTGTGTTCTAGAATCTGTCCGGTATTGTGTTCTAGAATCTGTCCTGTATTGTGTTCTAGAATCTGTCCTGTATCACATTCTAGAATCTGTCCTGTGCCACCATCTAGACGTGTCCTGTATCACATTCTAGAATCTGTCCTGTGCCCCCATCTAGATGTGTCCTGTATCATATTCTAGAATCTGCCCTGTATTGTGTTCTAGAACCTGTCCTGTATTATATTCTAGAATCTGTCCTGTATTATATTCTAGAATCTGTCCTGTGCCACCATCTAGACATGTCCTGTATCACATTCTAGAATCTGTCCTATATTGTGTTCTAGAATCTGTCCTGTATTGTGCTCTAGAATCTGTCCTGTATTGTGTTCTAGAATCTGTCCTGTATTGTGTTCTAGAATCTGTCCTGTATCACATTCTAGAATCTGTCCTGTGCCACCATCTAGACGTGACCTGTATTGTATTCTAGAATCTGTCCTGTGCCGCCATCTAGACGTGTCCTGTATCACATTCTAGAATCTGTCCTGTGCCGCCATCTAGACGTGTCCTGTATCACATTCTAGAATCTGTCCTGTGCCGCCATCTAGACGTGTCCTGTATTGTATTCTAGAATCTGTCCTGTGCCACCATCTAGACGTGTCCTGTATCACATTCTAGAATCTGTCCTGTGCCACCATCTAGACGTGTCCTGTATCACATTCTAGAATCTGTCCTGTGCCGCCATCTAGACGTGTCCTGTATCACATTCTAGAATCTGTCCTGTGCCGCCATCTAGACGTGTCCTGTATCACATTCTAGAATCTGTCCTGTGCCGCCATCTAGACGTGTCCTGTATCACATTCTAGAATCTGTCCTGTGCCGCCATCTAGACGTGTCCTGTATCACATTCTAGAATCTGTCCTGTGCCACCATCTAGACGTGTCCTGTATTGTATTCTAGAATCTGTCCTGTGCCACCATCTAGACGTGTCCTGTATCACATTCTAGAATCTGTCCTGTGCCGCCATCTAGACGTGTCCTGTATCAAATTCTAGAATCTGTCCTGTACCGCCATCTAGACGTGTCCTGTATCACATTCTAGAATCTGTCCTGTGCCGCCATCTAGACTTGTCCTGTATCACATTCTAGAATCTGTCCTGTGCCGCCATCTTGACGTGTCCTGTATCGCATTCTAGAATCTGTCCTGTGCCGCCATCTAGACGTGTCCTGTATCGCATTCTAGAATCTGTCCTGTGCCACCATCTAGACGTGTCCTGTATCAAATTCTAGAATCTGTCCTGTGCCACCATCTAGACGTGTCCTGTATTGTATTCTAGAATCTGTCCTGTGCCACCATCTAGACGTGTCCTTTATCACATTCTAGAATCTGTCCTGTGCCACCATCTAGACGTGTCCTGTATTGTATTCTAGAATCTGTCCTGTGCCCCCATCTAGACGTGTCCTGCATCATATTCTAGAATTTGCCCTGTATTGTGTTCTAGAATCTGTCCTGTATCACATTCTAGAATCTGTCCTATATTGTGTTCTAGAATCTGTCCTGTATTGTGTTCTAGAATCTGTCCTGTATTGTGTTCTAGAATCTGTCCTGTATCACATTCTAGAATCTGTCCTGTGCCACCATCTAGACGTGTCCTGTATCACATTCTAGAATCTGTCCTGTGCCCCCATCTAGATGTGTCCTGTATCATATTCTAGAATCTGCCCTGTATTGTGTTCTAGAACCTGTCCTGTATTATATTCTAGAATCTGTCCTGTATTATATTCTAGAATCTGTCCTATGCCACCATCTAGACATGTCCTGTATCACATTCTAGAATCTGTCCTATATTGTGTTCTAGAATCTGTCCTGTATTGTGCTCTAGAATCTGTCCTGTATTGTGTTCTAGAATCTGTCCTGTATTGTGTTCTAGAATCTGTCCTGTATCACATTCTAGAATCTGTCCTGTGCCACCATCTAGACGTGACCTGTATTGTATTCTAGAATCTGTCCTGTGCCGCCATCTAGACGTGTCCTGTATCACATTCTAGAATCTGTCCTGTGCCACCATCTAGACGTGTCCTGTATCAAATTCTAGAATCTGTCCTGTGCCGCCATCTAGACGTGTCCTGTATCACATTCTAGAATCTGTCCTGTACCGCCATCTAGACGTGTCCTGTATCACATTCTAGAATCTGTCCTGTACCGCCATCTAGACGTGTCCTGTATTACATTCTAGAATCTGTCCTGTATTACATTCTAGAATCTGTCCTGTGCCACCATCTAGACATGTCCTGTATCACATTCTAGAATCTGTCCTATATTGTGTTCTAGAATCTGTCCGGTATTGTGTTCTAGAATCTGTCCTGTATTGTGTTCTAGAATCTGTCCTGTATCACATTCTAGAATCTGTCCTATATTGTGTTCTAGAATCTGTCCTGTATTGTGTTCTAGAATCTGTCCTTTATTGCATTCTAGAATCTGTCCTGTATTACATTCTAGAATCTGTCCTGTATTACATTCTAGAATCTGTCCTGTGCCACCATCTAGACGTGTCCTGTATCACATTCTAGAATCTGTCCTGTGCCACCATCTAGACGTGTCCTGTATTGTATTCTAGAATCTGTCCTGTGCCACCATCTAGACGTGTCCTGTATTGTATTCTAGAATCTGTCCTGTGCCCCCATCTAGACATGTCCTGTATCATATTCTAGAATCTGCCCTGTATTGTGTTCTAGAATCTGTCCTGTATTACATTCTAGAATCTGTCCTGTGCCACCATCTAGACATGTCCTGTATCACATTCTAGAATCTGTCCTGTGCCGCCATCTAGACGTGTCCTGTATCACATTCTAGAATCTGTCCTGTGCCGCCATCTAGACGTGTCCTGTATCACATTCTAGAATCTGTCCTGTGCCACCATCTAGACATGTCCTGTATCACATTCTAGAATCTGTCCTATATTGTGTTCTAGAATCTGTCCGGTATTGTGTTCTAGAATCTGTCCTGTATTGTGTTCTAGAATCTGTCCTGTATCACATTCTAGAATCTGTCCTATATTGTGTTCTAGAATCTGTCCTGTATCACATTCTAGAATCTGTCCTGTATTGTGTTCTAGAATCTGTCCTGTATCACATTCTAGAATCTGTCCTGTGCCACCATCTAGACGTGACCTGTATTGTATTCTAGAATCTGTCCTGTGCCGCCATCTAGACGTGTCCTGTATCACATTCTAGAATCTGTCCTGTGCCGCCATCTAGACGTGTCCTGTATCACATTCTAGAATCTGTCCTGTGCCGCCATCTAGACGTGTCCTGTATTGTATTCTAGAATCTGTCCTGTGCCACCATCTAGACGTGTCCTGTATCACATTCTAGAATCTGTCCTGTGCCACCATCTAGACGTGTCCTGTATTTTATTCTAGAATCTGTCCTGTGCCACCATCTAGACGTGTCCTGTATCACATTCTAGAATCTGTCCTGTGCCATCATCTAGACGTGTCCTGTATTGTATTCTAGAATCTGTCCTGTATTACATTCTAGAATCTGTCCTGTATTACATTCTAGAATCTGTCCTGTATTACATTCTAGAATCTGTCCTGTATTACATTCTAGAATCTTTCCTGTGCCGCCATCTAGACGTGTCCTGTATCACATTTTAGAATCTGTCCTGTGCCACCATCTAGACGTGTCCTGTATCAAATTCTAGAATCTGTCCTGTGCCGCCATCTAGACGTGTCCTGTATCACATTCTAGAATCTGTCCTGTACCGCCATCTAGACGTGTCCTGTATCACATTCTAGAATCTGTCCTGTACCGCCATCTAGACGTGTCCTGTATTACATTCTAGAATCTGTCCTGTGCCACCATCTAGAGATGTCCTGTATCACATTCTAGAATCTGTCCTATATTGTGTTCTAGAATCTGTCCGGTATTGTGTTCTAGAATCTGTCCTGTATTGTGTTCTAGAATCTGTCCTGTATCACATTCTAGAATCTGTCCTATATTGTGTTCTAGAATCTGTCCTGTATTGTGTTCTAGAATCTGTCCTTTATTGCATTCTAGAATCTGTCCTGTATTACATTCTAGAATCTGTCCTGTATTACATTCTAGAATCTGTCCTGTGCCCCCATCTAGACATGTCCTGTATCATATTCTAGAATCTGCCCTGTATTGTGTTCTAGAATCTGTCCTGTATTACATTCTAGAATCTGTCCTGTGCCACCATCTAGACATGTCCTGTATCACATTCTAGAATCTGTCCTGTGCCGCCATCTAGACGTGTCCTGTATCACATTCTAGAATCTGTCCTGTGCCGCCATCTAGACGTGTCCTGTATCACATTCTAGAATCTGTCCTGTGCCACCATCTAGACATGTCCTGTATCACATTCTAGAATCTGTCCTATATTGTGTTCTAGAATCTGTCCGGTATTGTGTTCTAGAATCTGTCCTGTATTGTGTTCTAGAATCTGTCCTGTATCACATTCTAGAATCTGTCCTATATTGTGTTCTAGAATCTGTCCTGTATCACATTCTAGAATCTGTCCTGTATTGTGTTCTAGAATCTGTCCTGTATCACATTCTAGAATCTGTCCTGTGCCACCATCTAGACGTGACCTGTATTGTATTCTAGAATCTGTCCTGTGCCGCCATCTAGACGTGTCCTGTATCACATTCTAGAATCTGTCCTGTGCCGCCATCTAGACGTGTCCTGTATCACATTCTAGAATCTGTCCTGTGCCGCCATCTAGACGTGTCCTGTATTGTATTCTAGAATCTGTCCTGTGCCACCATCTAGACGTGTCCTGTATCACATTCTAGAATCTGTCCTGTGCCACCATCTAGACGTGTCCTGTATTTTATTCTAGAATCTGTCCTGTGCCACCATCTAGACGTGTCCTGTATCACATTCTAGAATCTGTCCTGTGCCATCATCTAGACGTGTCCTGTATTGTATTCTAGAATCTGTCCTGTATTACATTCTAGAATCTGTCCTGTATTACATTCTAGAATCTGTCCTGTATTACATTCTAGAATCTGTCCTGTATTACATTCTAGAATCTTTCCTGTGCCGCCATCTAGACGTGTCCTGTATCACATTTTAGAATCTGTCCTGTGCCACCATCTAGACGTGTCCTGTATCAAATTCTAGAATCTGTCCTGTGCCGCCATCTAGACGTGTCCTGTATCACATTCTAGAATCTGTCCTGTACCGCCATCTAGACGTGTCCTGTATCACATTCTAGAATCTGTCCTGTACCGCCATCTAGACGTGTCCTGTATTACATTCTAGAATCTGTCCTGTGCCACCATCTAGAGATGTCCTGTATCACATTCTAGAATCTGTCCTATATTGTGTTCTAGAATCTGTCCGGTATTGTGTTCTAGAATCTGTCCTGTATTGTGTTCTAGAATCTGTCCTGTATCACATTCTAGAATCTGTCCTATATTGTGTTCTAGAATCTGTCCTGTATTGTGTTCTAGAATCTGTCCTTTATTGCATTCTAGAATCTGTCCTGTATTACATTCTAGAATCTGTCCTGTATTACATTCTAGAATCTGTCCTGTATCACATTCTAGAATCTGTCCTGTGCCATCATCTAGACGTGTCCTGTATTGTATTCTAGAATCTGTCCTGTATTACATTCTAGAATCTGTCCTGTATTACATTCTAGAATCTGTCCTGTATTACATTCTAGAATCTGTCCTGTATTACATTCTAGAATCTTTCCTGTGCCGCCATCTAGACGTGTCCTGTATCACATTTTAGAATCTGTCCTGTGCCACCATCTAGACGTGTCCTGTATCAAATTCTAGAATCTGTCCTGTGCCGCCATCTAGACGTGTCCTGTATCACATTCTAGAATCTGTCCTGTACCGCCATCTAGACGTGTCCTGTATTACATTCTAGAATCTGTCCTGTGCCACCATCTAGAGATGTCCTGTATCACATTCTAGAATCTGTCCTATATTGTGTTCTAGAATCTGTCCGGTATTGTGTTCTAGAATCTGTCCTGTATTGTGTTCTAGAATCTGTCCTGTATCACATTCTAGAATCTGTCCTATATTGTGTTCTAGAATCTGTCCTGTATTGTGTTCTAGAATCTGTCCTTTATTGCATTCTAGAATCTGTCCTGTATTACATTCTAGAATCTGTCCTGTATTACATTCTAGAATCTGTCCTGTGCCACCATCTAGACGTGTCCTGTATCACATTCTAGAATCTGTCCTGTGCCACCATCTAGACGTGTCCTGTATTGTATTCTAGAATCTGTCCTGTGCCACCATCTAGACGTGTCCTGTATTGTATTCTAGAATCTGTCCTGTGCCCCCATCTAGACATGTCCTGTATCATATTCTAGAATCTGCCCCGTATTGTGTTCTAGAATCTGTCCTGTATTACATTCTAGAATCTGTCCTGTGCCACCATCTAGACATGTCCTGTATCACATTCTAGAATCTGTCCTGTGCCGCCATCTAGACGTGTCCTGTATCACATTCTAGAATCTGTCCTGTGCCGCCATCTAGACGTGTCCTGTATCACATTCTAGAATCTGTCCTGTGCCGCCATCTAGACGTGTCCTGTATCACATTCTAGAATCTGTCCTGTGCCGCCATCTAGGCGTGTCCTGTATTGTATTCTAGAATCTGTCCTGTGCCACCATCTAGACGTGTCCTGTATTGTATTCTAGAATCTGTCCTGTGCCACCATCTAGACGTGTCCTGTATCACATTCTAGAATCTGACCTGTGCCGCCATCTAGACGTGTCCTGTATCACATTCTAGAATCTGTCCTGTGCCACCATCTAGACGTGTCCTGTATCACATTCTAGAATCTGTCCTGTGCCGCCATCTAGACGTGTCCTGTATCACATTCTAGAATCTGTCCTGTGCCACCATCTAGACGTGTCCTGTATTGTATTCTAGAATCTGTCCTGTGCCACCATCTAGACGTGTCCTGTATCACATTCTAGAATCTGTCCTGTGCCACCATCTAGACGTGTCCTGTATTGTATTCTAGAATCTGTCCTGTGCCCCCATCTAGACGTGTCCTGTATCATATTCTAGAATCTGCCCTGTATTGTGTTCTAGAATCTGTCCTGTATTACATTCTAGAATCTGTCCTGTGCCACCATCTAGACATGTCCTGTATCACATTCTAGAATCTGTCCTATATTGTGTTCTAGAATCTGTCCGGTATTGTGTTCTAGAATCTGTCCTGTATTGTGTTCTAGAATCTGTCCTGTATCACATTTTAGAATCTGTCCTATATTGTGTTCTAGAATCTGTCCTGTATTGTGTTCTAGAATCTGTCCTGTATTGTGTTCTAGAATCTGTCCTGTATTACATTCTATAATCTGTCCTGTGCCACCATCTAGAAGTGTCCTGTATTGCATTCTAGAATCTGTCCTGTATTACATTCTAGAATCTGTCCTGTATTACATTCTAGAATCTGTCCTGTGCCGCCATCTAGACGTGTCCTGTATCACATTCTAGAATCTGTCCTGTGCCACCATCTAGACGTGTCCTGTATTGTATTCTAGAATCTGTCCTGTGCCCCCATCTAGACATGTCCTGTATCATATTCTAGAATCTGCCCTGTATTGTGTTCTAGAATCTGTCCTGTATTACATTCTAGAATCTGTCCTGTGCCACCATCTAGACATGTCCTGTATCACATTCTAGAATCTGTCCTATATTGTGTTGTAGAATCTGTCCGGTATTGTGTTCTAGAATCTGTCCTGTATTGTGTTCTAGAATCTGTCCTGTATCACATTCTAGAATCTGTCCTATATTGTGTTCTAGAATTTGTCCTGTATTGTGTTCTAGAATCTGTCCTGTATTGTGTTCTAGAATCTGTCCTGTATTACATTCTATAATCTGTCCTGTGCCACCATCTAGAAGTGTCCTGTATTGCATTCTAGAATCTGTCCTGTATTACATTCTAGAATCTGTCCTGTGCCGCCATCTAGACGTGTCCTGTATCAAATTCTAGAATCTGTCCTGTGCCACCATCTAGACGTGTCCTGTATTGTATTCTAGAATCTGTCCTGTGCCACCATCTAGACGTGTCCTGTATCACATTCTAGAATCTGTCCTGTGCCACCATCTAGACGTGTCCTGTATTGTATTCTAGAATCTGTCCTGTGACCCCATCTAGACGTGTCCTGTATCATATTCTAGAATCTGCCCTGTATTGTGTTCTAGAATCTGTCCTGTATTACATTCTAGAATCTGTCCTGTGCCACCATCTAGACATGTCCTGTATCACATTCTAGAATCTGTCCTATATTGTGTTCTAGAATCTGTCCGGTATTGTGTTCTAGAATCTGTCCTGTATTGTGTTCTAGAATCTGTCCTGTATTACATTCTAGAATCTGTCCTGTGCCACCATCTAGAAGTGTCCTGTATTGCATTCTAGAATCTGTCCTGTATTACATTCTAGAATCTGTCCTGTATTACATTCTAGAATCTGTCCTGTGCCACCATCTAGACGTGTCCTGTATTGTATTCTAGAATCTGTCCTGTACCACCATCTAGACGTGTCCTGTATTGTATTCTAGAATCTGTCCTGTGCCCCCATCTAGACGTGTCCTGTATCATATTCTAGAATCTGCCCTGTATTGTGTTCTAGAATCTGTCCTGTATTACATTCTAGAATCTGTCCTGTGCCACCACCTAGACATGCCCTGTATCACATTCTAGAATCTGTCCTATATTGTGTTCTAGAATCTGTCCGGTATTGTGTTCTAGAATCTGTCCTGTATTGTGTTCTAGAATCTGTCCTGTATCACATTCTAGAATCTGTCCTGTGCCACCATCTAGACGTGTCCTGTATCACATTCTAGAATCTGTCCTGTGCCCCCATCTAGATGTGTCCTGTATCATATTCTAGAATCTGCCCTGTATTGTGTTCTAGAACCTGTCCTGTATTATATTCTAGAATCTGTCCTGTATTATATTCTAGAATCTGTCCTGTGCCACCATCTAGACATGTCCTGTATCACATTCTAGAATCTGTCCTATATTGTGTTCTAGAATCTGTCCTGTATTGTGCTCTAGAATCTGTCCTGTATTGTGTTCTAGAATCTGTCCTGTATTGTGTTCTAGAATCTGTCCTGTATCACATTCTAGAATCTGTCCTGTGCCACCATCTAGACGTGACCTGTATTGTATTCTAGAATCTGTCCTGTGCCGCCATCTAGACGTGTCCTGTATCACATTCTAGAATCTGTCCTGTGCCGCCATCTAGACGTGTCCTGTATCACATTCTAGAATCTGTCCTGTGCCGCCATCTAGACGTGTCCTGTATTGTATTCTAGAATCTGTCCTGTGCCACCATCTAGACGTGTCCTGTATCACATTCTAGAATCTGTCCTGTGCCACCATCTAGACGTGTCCTGTATCACATTCTAGAATCTGTCCTGTGCCGCCATCTAGACGTGTCCTGTATCACATTCTAGAATCTGTCCTGTGCCGCCATCTAGACGTGTCCTGTATCACATTCTAGAATCTGTCCTGTGCCGCCATCTAGACGTGTCCTGTATCACATTCTAGAATCTGTCCTGTGCCGCCATCTAGACGTGTCCTGTATCACATTCTAGAATCTGTCCTGTGCCACCATCTAGACGTGTCCTGTATTGTATTCTAGAATCTGTCCTGTGCCACCATCTAGACGTGTCCTGTATCACATTCTAGAATCTGTCCTGTGCCGCCATCTAGACGTGTCCTGTATCAAATTCTAGAATCTGTCCTGTGCCGCCATCTAGACTTGTCCTGTATCACATTCTAGAATCTGTCCTGTGCCGCCATCTTGACGTGTCCTGTATCGCATTCTAGAATCTGTCCTGTGCCGCCATCTAGACGTGTCCTGTATCGCATTCTAGAATCTGTCCTGTGCCACC
Source organism: Leptodactylus fuscus (assembly GCF_031893055.1). Lineage (NCBI taxonomy): Eukaryota > Metazoa > Chordata > Amphibia > Anura > Leptodactylidae > Leptodactylus > Leptodactylus fuscus. The sequence continues at coordinate 55,357 of NW_027440226.1, forward strand.
ATCTAGACGTGTCCTGTATCAAATTCTAGAATCTGTCCTGTGCCACCATCTAGACGTGTCCTGTATTGTATTCTAGAATCTGTCCTGTGCCACCATCTAGACGTGTCCTTTATCACATTCTAGAATCTGTCCTGTGCCACCATCTAGACGTGTCCTGTATTGTATTCTAGAATCTGTCCTGTGCCCCCATCTAGACGTGTCCTGCATCATATTCTAGAATTTGCCCTGTATTGTGTTCTAGAATCTGTCCTGTATCACATTCTAGAATCTGTCCTATATTGTGTTCTAGAATCTGTCCTGTATTGTGTTCTAGAATCTGTCCTGTATTGTGTTCTAGAATCTGTCCTGTATCACATTCTAGAATCTGTCCTGTGCCACCATCTAGACGTGTCCTGTATCACATTCTAGAATCTGTCCTGTGCCCCCATCTAGATGTGTCCTGTATCATATTCTAGAATCTGCCCTGTATTGTGTTCTAGAACCTGTCCTGTATTATATTCTAGAATCTGTCCTGTATTATATTCTAGAATCTGTCCTATGCCACCATCTAGACATGTCCTGTATCACATTCTAGAATCTGTCCTATATTGTGTTCTAGAATCTGTCCTGTATTGTGCTCTAGAATCTGTCCTGTATTGTGTTCTAGAATCTGTCCTGTATTGTGTTCTAGAATCTGTCCTGTATCACATTCTAGAATCTGTCCTGTGCCACCATCTAGACGTGACCTGTATTGTATTCTAGAATCTGTCCTGTGCCGCCATCTAGACGTGTCCTGTATCACATTCTAGAATCTGTCCTGTGCCACCATCTAGACGTGTCCTGTATCAAATTCTAGAATCTGTCCTGTGCCGCCATCTAGACGTGTCCTGTATCACATTCTAGAATCTGTCCTGTACCGCCATCTAGACGTGTCCTGTATCACATTCTAGAATCTGTCCTGTACCGCCATCTAGACGTGTCCTGTATTACATTCTAGAATCTGTCCTGTATTACATTCTAGAATCTGTCCTGTGCCACCATCTAGACATGTCCTGTATCACATTCTAGAATCTGTCCTATATTGTGTTCTAGAATCTGTCCGGTATTGTGTTCTAGAATCTGTCCTGTATTGTGTTCTAGAATCTGTCCTGTATCACATTCTAGAATCTGTCCTATATTGTGTTCTAGAATCTGTCCTGTATTGTGTTCTAGAATCTGTCCTTTATTGCATTCTAGAATCTGTCCTGTATTACATTCTAGAATCTGTCCTGTATTACATTCTAGAATCTGTCCTGTGCCACCATCTAGACGTGTCCTGTATCACATTCTAGAATCTGTCCTGTTCCACCATCTAGACGTGTCCTGTATTGTATTCTAGAATCTGTCCTGTGCCACCATCTAGACGTGTCCTGTATTGTATTCTAGAATCTGTCCTGTGCCCCCATCTAGACATGTCCTGTATCATATTCTAGAATCTGCCCTGTATTGTGTTCTAGAATCTGTCCTGTATTACATTCTAGAATCTGTCCTGTGCCACCATCTAGACATGTCCTGTATCACATTCTAGAATCTGTCCTGTGCCGCCATCTAGACGTGTCCTGTATCACATTCTAGAATCTGTCCTGTGCCGCCATCTAGACGTGTCCTGTATCACATTCTAGAATCTGTCCTGTGCCACCATCTAGACATGTCCTGTATCACATTCTAGAATCTGTCCTATATTGTGTTCTAGAATCTGTCCGGTATTGTGTTCTAGAATCTGTCCTGTATTGTGTTCTAGAATCTGTCCTGTATCACATTCTAGAATCTGTCCTATATTGTGTTCTAGAATCTGTCCTGTATCACATTCTAGAATCTGTCCTGTATTGTGTTCTAGAATCTGTCCTGTATCACATTCTAGAATCTGTCCTGTGCCACCATCTAGACGTGACCTGTATTGTATTCTAGAATCTGTCCTGTGCCGCCATCTAGACGTGTCCTGTATCACATTCTAGAATCTGTCCTGTGCCGCCATCTAGACGTGTCCTGTATCACATTCTAGAATCTGTCCTGTGCCGCCATCTAGACGTGTCCTGTATTGTATTCTAGAATCTGTCCTGTGCCACCATCTAGACGTGTCCTGTATCACATTCTAGAATCTGTCCTGTGCCACCATCTAGACGTGTCCTGTATTTTATTCTAGAATCTGTCCTGTGCCACCATCTAGACGTGTCCTGTATCACATTCTAGAATCTGTCCTGTGCCATCATCTAGACGTGTCCTGTATTGTATTCTAGAATCTGTCCTGTATTACATTCTAGAATCTGTCCTGTATTACATTCTAGAATCTGTCCTGTATTACATTCTAGAATCTGTCCTGTATTACATTCTAGAATCTTTCCTGTGCCGCCATCTAGACGTGTCCTGTATCACATTTTAGAATCTGTCCTGTGCCACCATCTAGACGTGTCCTGTATCAAATTCTAGAATCTGTCCTGTGCCGCCATCTAGACGTGTCCTGTATCACATTCTAGAATCTGTCCTGTACCGCCATCTAGACGTGTCCTGTATCACATTCTAGAATCTGTCCTGTACCGCCATCTAGACGTGTCCTGTATTACATTCTAGAATCTGTCCTGTATTACATTCTAGAATCTGTCCTGTGCCACTATCTAGAGATGTCCTGTATCACATTCTAGAATCTGTCCTATATTGTGTTCTAGAATCTGTCCGGTATTGTGTTCTAGAATCTGTCCTGTATTGTGTTCTAGAATCTGTCCTGTATCACATTCTAGAATCTGTCCTATATTGTGTTCTAGAATCTGTCCTGTATCACATTCTAGAATCTGTCCTTTATTGCATTCTAGAATCTGTCCTGTATTACATTCTAGAATCTGTCCTGTATTACATTCTAGAATCTGTCCTGTGCCACCATCTAGACGTGTCCTGTATCACATTCTAGAATCTGTCCTGTGCCACCATCTAGACGTGTCCTGTATTGTATTCTAGAATCTGTCCTGTGCCACCATCTAGACGTGTCCTGTATTGTATTCTAGAATCTGTCCTGTGCCCCCATCTAGACATGTCCTGTATCATATTCTAGAATCTGCCCTGTATTGTGTTCTAGAATCTGTCCTGTATTACATTCTAGAATCTGTCCTGTGCCACCATCTAGACATGTCCTGTATCACATTCTAGAATCTGTCCTGTGCCGCCATCTAGACGTGTCCTGTATCACATTCTAGAATCTGTCCTGTGCCGCCATCTAGACGTGTCCTGTATCACATTCTAGAATCTGTCCTGTGCCGCCATCTAGACGTGTCCTGTATCACATTCTAGAATCTGTCCTGTGCCGCCATCTAGGCGTGTCCTGTATTGTATTCTAGAATCTGTCCTGTGCCACCATCTAGACGTGTCCTGTATTGTATTCTAGAATCTGTCCTGTGCCACCATCTAGACGTGTCCTGTATCACATTCTAGAATCTGACCTGTGCCGCCATCTAGACGTGTCCTGTATCACATTCTAGAATCTGTCCTGTGCCACCATCTAGACGTGTCCTGTATCACATTCTAGAATCTGTCCTGTGCCGCCATCTAGACGTGTCCTGTATCACATTCTAGAATCTGTCCTGTGCCGCCATCTAGACGTGTCCTGTATCACATTCTAGAATCTGTCCGGTGCCGCCATCTAGACGTGTCCTGTATTACATTCTAGAATCTGTCCTGTGCCGCCATCTAGACTTGTCCTGTATCACATTCTAGAATCTGTCCTGTGCCACCATCTAGACGTGTCCTGTATCACTTTCTAGAATCTGTCCTGTGCCACCATCTAGACGTGTCCTGTATCACATTCTAGAATCTGTCCTGTACCGCCATCTAGACATGTCCTGTATCACATTCTAGAATCTGTCCTGTGCCACCATCTAGACGTGTCCTGTATTGTATTCTAGAATCTGTACTGTGCCCCCATCTAGACGTGTCCTGCATCATATTCTAGAATTTGCCCTGTATTGTGTTCTAGAATCTGTCCTGTATCACATTCTAGAATCTTTTCTATATTGTTTTCTAGAATCTGTCCTGTATTGTGTTCTAGAATCTGTCCTGTATTGTGTTCTAGAATCTGTCCTGTATTGTGTTCTAGAATCTGTCCTGTATCAAATTCTAGAATCTGTCCTGTGCCGCCATCTAGACGTGTCCTGTATCACATTCTAGAATCTGTCCTGTACCGCCATCTAGACGTGTCCTGTATCACATTCTAGAATCTGTCCTGTGCCACCATCTAGATGTGTCCTGTATCACATTCTAGAATCTGTCCTGTGCCGCCATCTAGACGTGTCCTGTATCACATTCTAGAATCTGTCCTGTGCCGCCATCTAGACGTGTCCTGTATCACATTCTAGAATCTGTCCTGTGCCGCCATCTTGACGTGTCCTGTATCGCATTCTAGAATCTGTCCTGTGCCGCCATCTAGACGTGTCCTGTATCGCATTCTAGAATCTGTCCTGTGCCGCCATCTAGACGTGTCCTGTATCGCATTCTAGAATCTGACCTGTGCCGCCATCTAGACGTGTCCTGTATCGCATTCTAGAATCTGTCCTGTGCCGCCATCTAGACGTGTCCTGTATCGCATTCTAAAATCTGTCCTGTGCCACCATCTAGACGTGTCCTGTATCACATTCTAGAATCTGTCCTGTGCCGCCATCTAGACGTGTCCTGTATCACATTCTAGAATCTGTCCTGTGCCGCCATCTAGACGTGTCCTGTATTACATTCTAGAATCTGTCCTGTGCCACCATCTAGAAGTGTCCTGTATTGCATTCTAGAATCTGTCCTGTATTACATTCTAGAATCTGTCCTGTATTACATTCTAGAATCTGTCCTGTGCCGCCATCTAGTTGTGTCCTGTATCACATTCTAGAATCTGTCCTGTGCCACCATCTAGACGTGTCCTGTATTTTATTCTAGAATCTGTCCTGTGCCACCATCTAGACGTGTCCTGTATCACATTCTAGAATCTGTCCTGTGCCACCATCTAGACGTGTCCTGTATTGTATTCTAGAATCTGTCCTGTATTACATTCTAGAATCTGTCCTGTATTACATTCTAGAATCTGTCCTGTATTACATTCTAGAATCTTTCCTGTGCCGCCATCTAGACGTGTCCTGTATCACTTTCTAGAATCTGTCCTGTGCCACCATCTAGACGTGTCCTGTATTTTATTCTAGAATCTGTCCTGTGCCACCATCTAGACGTGTCCTGTATCACATTCTAGAATCTGTCCTGTGCCACCATCTAGACGTGTCCTGTATTGTATTCTGGAATCTGTCCTGTGACCCCATCTAGACGTGTCCTGTATCATATTCTAGAATCTGCCCTGTATTGTGTTCTAGAATCTGTCCTGTATTACATTCTAGAATCTGTCCTGTGCCACCATCTAGACATGTCCTGTATCATATTCTAGAATCTGCCCTGTATTGTGTTCTAGAATCTGTCCTGTATCACATTCTAGAATCTGTCCTATATTGTGTTCTAGAATCTGTCCTGTATTGTGTTCTAGAATCTGTCCTTTATTGCATTCTAGAATCTGTCCTGTATTACATTCTAGAATCTGTCCTGTATTACATTCTAGAATCTGTCCTGTGCCACCATCTAGACGTGTCCTGTATCACATTCTAGAATCTGTCCTGTGCCACCATCTAGACGTGTCCTGTATTGTATTCTAGAATCTGTCCTGTGCCACCATCTAGACGTGTCCTGTATTGTACTCTAGAATCTGTCCTGTGCCACCATCTAGACGTGTCCTGTATTGTATTCTAGAATCTGTCCTGTGCCCCCATCTAGACATGTCCTGTATCATATTCTAGAATCTGCCCTGTATTGTGTTTTAGAATCTGTCCTGTATTACATTCTAGAATCTTTCCTGTGCCACCATCTAGACATGTCCTGTATCACATTCTAGAATCTGTCCTGTGCCGCCATCTAGACGTGTCCTGTATCACATTCTAGAATCTGTCCTGTGCCGCCATCTAGACGTGTCCTGTATCACATTCTAGAATCTGTCCTGTGCCGCCATCTAGAAATGTCCTGTATTGCATTCTAGAATCTGTCCTGTATTACATTCTAGAATCTATCCTGTATTACATTCTAGAATCTGTCCTGTGCCGCCATCTAGTTGTGTCCTGTATCACATTCTAGAATCTGTCCTGTGCCACCATCTAGACGTGTCCTGTATTTTATTCTAGAATCTGTCCTGTGCCACCATCTAGATGTGTCCTGTATCACATTCTAGAATCTGTCCTGTGCCACCATCTAGACGTGTCCTGTATTGTATTCTAGAATCTGTCCTGTATTACATTCTAGAATCTGTCCTGTATTACATTCCAGAATCTGTCCTGTATTACATTCTAGAATCTTTCCTGTGCCGCCATCTAGACTTGTCCTGTATCACATTCTAGAATCTGTCCTGTGCCACCATCTAGACGTGTCCTGTATTGTATTCTAGAATCTGTCCTGTGACCCCATCTAGACGTGTCCTGTATCATATTCTAGAATCTGCCCTGTATTGTGTTCTAGAATCTGTCCTGTATTACATTCTAGAATCTGTCCTATATTGTGTTCTAGAATCTGTCCGGTATTGTGTTCTAGAATCTGTCCTGTATTGTGTTCTAGAATCTGTCCTGTATCACATTCTAGAATCTGTCCTATATTGTGTTCTAGAATCTGTCCTGTATTGTGTTCTAGAATCTGTCCTGTATTGTGTTCTAGAATCTGTCCTGTATTACATTCTATAATCTGTCCTGTGCCACCATCTAGAAGTGTCCTGTATTGCATTCTAGAATCTGTCCTGTATTACATTCTAGAATCTGTCCTGTATTACATTCTAGAATCTGTCCTGTGCCGCCATCTAGACGTGTCCTGTATTGTATTCTAGAATCTGTCCTGTGCCGCCATCTAGACGTGTCCTGTATCACATTCTAGAATCTGTCCTGTGCCACCATCTAGACGTGTCCTGTATTGTATTCTAGAATCTGTCCTGTGCCCCCATCTAGACGTGTCCTGTATCATATTCTAGAATCTGCCCTGTATTGTGTTCTAGAATCTGTCCTGTATTTCATTCTAGAATCTGTCCTGTGCCACCATCTAGACATGTCCTGTATCACATTCTAGAATCTGTCCTGTGCCGCCATCTAGACGTGTCCTGTATCACATTCTAGAATCTGTCCTGTGCCACCATCTAGACGTGTCCTGTATTGTATTCTAGAATCTGTCCTGTGCCACCATCTAGACGTGTCCTGTATCACATTCTAGAATCTGTCCTGTGCCACCATCTAGATGTGTCCTGTATTGTATTCTAGAATCTGTCCTGTGCCCCCATCTAGACGTGTCCTGTATCATATTCTAGAATCTGCCCTGTATTGTGTTCTAGAATCTGTCCTGTATTACATTCTAGAATCTGTCCTGTGCCACCATCTAGACGTGTCCTGTATTGTATTCTAGAATCTGTCCTGTGCCCCCATCTAGACGTGTCCTGTATCATATTCTAGAATCTGCCCTGTATTGTGTTCTAGAATCTGTCCTGTATTACATTCTAGAATCTGTCCTGTGCCACCATCTAGACATGTCCTGTATCACATTCTAGAATCTGTCCTGTGCCGCCATCTAGACGTGTCCTGTATCACATTCTAGAATCTGTCCTGTGCCACCATCTAGACGTGTCCTGTATTGTATTCTAGAATCTGTCCTGTGCCACCATCTAGACGTGTCCTGTATCACATTCTAGAATCTGTCCTGTGCCACCATCTAGATGTGTCCTGTATTGTATTCTAGAATCTGTCCTGTGCCCCCATCTAGACGTGTCCTGTATCATATTCTAGAATCTGCCCTGTATTGTGTTCTAGAATCTGTCCTGTATTACATTCTAGAATCTGTCCTATATTGTGTTCTAGAATCTGTCCGGTATTGTGTTCTAGAATCTGTCCTTTATTGTGTTCTAGAATCTGTCCTGTATCACATTCTAGAATCTGTCCTGTATTGTGTTCTAGAATCTGTCCTGTATTGTGTTCTAGAATCTGTCCTGTATTACATTCTATAATCTGTCCTGTGCCACCATCTAGAAGTGTCCTGTATTGCATTCTAGAATCTGTCCTGTATTACATTCTAGAATCTGTCCTGTATTACATTCTAGAATCTGTCCTGTGCCGCCATCTAGACGTGTCCTGTATCACATTCTAGAATCTGTCCTGTGCCACCATCTAGACGTGTCCTGTATTGTATTCTAGAATCTGTCCTGTGCCCCCATCTAGACGTGTCCTGTATCATATTCTAGAATCTGCCCTGTATTGTGTTCTAGAATCTGTCCTGTATTACATTCTAGAATCTGTCCTGTGCCACCATCTAGACATGTCCTGTATCACATTCTAGAATCTGTCCTGTGCCGCCATCTAGACGTGTCCTGTATCACATTCTAGAATCTGTCCTGTGCCGCCATCTAGACGTGTCCTGTATCACATTCTAGAATCTGTCCTGTGCCACCATCTAGACGTGTCCTGTATTGTATTCTAGAATCTGTCCTGTGCCACCATCTAGACGTGTCCTGTATCACATTCTAGAATCTGTCCTGTGCCACCATCTAGACGTGTCCTGTATTGTATTCTAGAATCTGTCCTGTGCCCCCATCTAGACGTGTCCTGTATCATATTCTAGAATCTGCCCTGTATTGTGTTCTAGAATCTGTCCTGTATTACATTCTAGAATCTGTCCTGTATTACATTCTAGAATCTGTCCTGTGCCACCATCTAGACATGTCCTGTATTGTATTCTAGAATCTGTCCTGTGCCCCCATCTAGACGTGTCCTGTATCATATTCTAGAATCTGCCCTGTATTGTGTTCTAGAATCTGTCCTGTATTACATTCTAGAATCTGTCCTGTGCCACCATCTAGACATGTCCTGTATCACATTCTAGAATCTGTCCTGTGCCGCCATCTAGACGTGTCCTGTATCACATTCTAGAATCTGTCCTGTGCCACCATCTAGACGTGTCCTGTATTGTATTCTAGAATCTGTCCTGTGCCACCATCTAGACGTGTCCTGTATCACATTCTAGAATCTGTCCTGTGCCACCATCTAGACGTGTCCTGTATTGTATTCTAGAATCTGTCCTGTGCCCCCATCTAGACGTGTCCTGTATCATTTTCTAGAATCTGCCCTGTATTGTGTTCTAGAATCTGTCCTGTATTACATTCTAGAATCTGTCCTGTGCCACCATCTAGACGTGTCCTGTATCGTATTCTAGAATCTGCCCTGTATTGTGTTCTAGAATCTGTCCTGTATTACATTCTAGAATCTGTCCTATATTGTGTTCTAGAATCTGTCCGGTATTGTGTTCTAGAATCTGTCCTGTATTGTGTTCTAGAATCTGTCCTGTATTACATTCTATAATCTGTCCTGTGCCACCATCTAGAAGTGTCCTGTATTGCATTCTAGAATCTGTCCTGTATTACATTCTAGAATCTGTCCTGTATTACATTCTAGAATCTGTCCTGTGCCGCCATCTAGACGTGTCCTGTATCACATTCTAGAATCTGTCCTGTGCCACCATCTAGACGTGTCCTGTATTGTATTCTAGAATCTGTCCTGTGCCCCCATCTAGACGTGTCCTGTATCATATTCTAGAATCTGCCCTGTATTGTGTTCTAGAATCTGTCCTGTATTACATTCTAGAATCTGTCCTGTGCCACCATCTAGACATGTCCTGTATCACATTCTAGAATCTGTCCTGTGCCGCCATCTAGACGTGTCCTGTATCACATTCTAGAATCTGTCCTGTGCCGCCATCTAGACGTGTCCTGTATCACATTCTAGAATCTGTCCTGTGCCGCCATCTAGACATGTCCTGTATCACATTCTAGAATCTGTCCTGTGCCACCATCTAGACGTGTCCTGTATTGTATTCTAGAATCTGTCCTGTGCCACCATCTAGACGTGTCCTGTATCACATTCTAGAATCTGTCCTGTGCCACCATCTAGACGTGTCCTGTATTGTATTCTAGAATCTGTCCTGTGCCCCCATCTAGACGTGTCCTGTATCATATTCTAGAATCTGCCCTGTATTGTGTTCTAGAATCTGTCCTGTATTACATTCTAGAATCTGTCCTGTATTACATTCTAGAATCTGTCCTGTGCCACCATCTAGAGATGTCCTGTATCACATTCTAGAATCTGTCCTATATTGTGTTCTAGAATCTGTCCGGTATTGTGTTCTAGAATCTGTCCTGTATTGTGTTCTAGAATCTGTCCTGTATCACATTCTAGAATCTGTCCTATATTGTGTTCTAGAATCTGTCCTGTATTGTGTTCTAGAATCTGTCCTGTATTGTGTTCTAGAATCTGTCCTGTATTACATTCTATAATCTGTCCTGTGCCACCATCTAGAAGTGTCCTGTATTGCATTCTAGAATCTGTCCTGTATTACATTCTAGAATCTGTCCTGTATTACATTCTAGAATCTTTCCTGTGCCGCCATCTAGACGTGTCCTGTATCACATTCTAGAATCTGTCCTGTGCCACCATCTAGACGTGTCCTGTATTGTATTCTAGAATCTGTCCTGTGCCACCATCTAGATGTGTCCTGTATCACATTCTAGAATCTGTCCTGTGCCACCATCTAGACGTGTCCTGTATTGTATTCTAGAATCTGTCCTGTGACCCCATCTAGACGTGTCCTGTATCATATTCTAGAATCTGCCCTGTATTGTGTTCTAGAATCTGTCCTGTATTACATTCTAGAATCTGTCCTGTGCCACCATCTAGACATGTCCTGTATCACATTCTAGAATCTGTCCTGTATTGTGTTCTAGAATCTGTCCTGTATTGTGTTCTAGAATCTGTCCTGTATTGTGTTCTAGAATCTGTCCTATATTGTGTTCTAGAATCTGTCCTGTATTACATTCTAGAATCTGTCCTGTGCCACCATCTAGACATGTCCTGTATCACATTCTAGAATCTGTCCTGTATTACATTCTAGAATCTGTCCTGTGCCACCATCTAGAAGTGTCCTGTATTGCATTCTAGAATCTGTCCTGTATTACATTCTAGAATCTGTCCTGTATTACATTCTAGAATCTGTCCTGTGCCACCATCTAGACGTGTCCTGTATCACATTCTAGAATCTGTCCTGTGCCACCATCTAGACGTGTCCTGTATTGTATTCTAGAATCTGTCCTGTGCCACCATCTAGACGTGTCCTGTATCACATTCTAGAATCTGTCCTGTGCCACCATCTAGACGTGTCCTGTATTGTATTCTAGAATCTGTCCTGTGCCCCCATCTAGACGTGTCCTGTATCATATTCTAGAATCTGCCCTGTATTGTGTTCTAGAATCTTTTATATAAAGGATCCCACTCAAAGCCACTTGGTTTCTTTGTATTTGCGTTTATTTACAATGAAAGTGTATACTACTTGGTGTTGGAAATAAACGTTTTCGGCCTGACCGGCCTTCATCAGACTCTACAACAAAATAAAGTAAAATAACAAAACAAGATAAGTGAGTATTCCACCATAGTAGTACAGTCTAAACTGGTGTATACAGACTGGACTATGTACAGTATAAACATATATAACATATATAACATCATCACGTTTCATGTTGATCTTGAAAATTCTAGAGCTCCATACAATACTGGGACAGAACATTCCTGTGGCGTACATGCTGTATGATAGTATACAAAGATATTGAGACGACGACTCATCGTGTAGGTCCTTGGTCTCTTAGTGGTGGTCAAAGGATTAGATGAAGAAGTGTCATTTTGAGAGAGAGTGTATTCCACCCGTACAGGAAAGTGTAAAGAATCCATATTGTGAAATATTGTCCTAATAAGCCCCCTAAGAAGCATAAAGAAAAGTGAGTAGGTGGTTAGGGAAATGGTAAAAAAAGTGTACCAGTAGTAAGTCGTATAACAAATTTAGGACAAGAAAGACGTCCAAGGTAAAGGTGTTTGTACCTAGTGGACACAAGAATAAAGTATGTTATTTCTATCTCTAATGGCCATGTCAACCGCTGTAAAGGTATATGAACTAAGCTCACCTCAATCGTTACTCGTTAACGTGAGGTAGTTGGCTGCAAGGATCGGTAATTGCGATAATTGTAGGTAGTGAATGTGCAAATGCTGTAAAAGATGATAGACATAATAAATAGGGTCCATGAACCCATATCTGGTAGGTAAGAGCCCCTAGTGGTATCCCAAATGTACACCATTTTACCTTTAAGGCAAATGTCTGTTGGTTATTAATGGCCAAGCATGGATGATGCTGGGAGCTTAGGATAGGAATCTGTAAATAACAAGGCCCAAAGTTTAGCAAAAAAGTTAATAAAAAAGTTAATGTAGAGCATAATAAGCAAGGACTCCAGTTTATCTACCTGAGAGAGCGAATGGCTGCACGTCCTATCTCATTGGTGGTGTGGTAGGTACTGGGCTTGATGTGTGTTTTTTTAAAATGATAAGACGCTGACGTCACGTTGCACGTGCGACGTGCGTCATGACGTCAGTCGGCATCGGGACACGCCCCTCCGCGGACAGGAGCCGCTCCCAGGGCCGAACAAGGCAGTCATGAGAATAATGTGATCTCATGTTGCCTGTTCCGGTGCCTCTCTTGTACTCATTGGTGGCGTGGTGTACACTGGGCTAAGCGCGGAATATCGCGCCGCGCCGCTTAGTGATGACGTCACGACGCAGTCGCGTCGCGCGTCATGGCCGGAGCAAGGACACGCCCCTACGTCCCGACGATGGCTGCGGCCAAAACAATGGACACGTGGGTGATATGCCCACATGACCCAAGTTCCCAGGGTAACCTAAGACGCCTGTGGGAGGTAAAGTATACTTGTATGGACATTGTGGATGATCATATGAATAGAACTAGATCTGTTAGTAGTAAAATATGGACCTGAAATTGGAACTAAGAAGAATAGAATGTGAAAAGGAAGAAGTAAAAGAGAAGATTAAAAATTGGCATAAAGGGGAGAAATTTTAATATAAAGAGAAAAGAATAAATCTAATGAATATATACGGAGAATAAGCATCATTATGGAAATGAGTTTGAGAAATAGTTGTTAAAAAGAATGAGGAGATAATATAGGAGAATGGGAGTGATCTGGTATCGCAAAGTCCTGCGATACCTCCCTAATGAAGACCAAGGATACCTTTGTCACGATGTCACAAATCTTCGGGACGTCGGGACGTAGGGGCGTGTCCTTGCTCCGGCCATGACGCGCGACGCGACTGCGTCGTGACGTCATCACTAAGCGGCGCGGCGCGATATTCCGCGCTTAGCCCAGTGTACACCACGCCACCAATGAGTACAAGAGAGGCACCGGAACAGGCAACATGAGATCACATTATTCTCATGACTGCCTTGTTCGGCCCTGGGAGCGGCTCCTGTCCGCGGAGGGGCGTGTCCCGATGCCGACTGACGTCATGACGCACGTCGCACGTGCAACGTGACGTCAGCGTCTTATCATTTTAAAAAAACACACATCAAGCCCAGTACCTACCACACCACCAATGAGATAGGACGTGCAGCCATTCGCTCTCTCAGGTAGATAAACTGGAGTCCTTGCTTATTATGCTCTACATTAACTTTTTTATTAACTTTTTTGCTAAACTTTGGGCCTTGTTATTTACAGATTCCTATCCTAAGCTCCCAGCATCATCCATGCTTGGCCATTAATAACCAACAGACATTTGCCTTAAAGGTAAAATGGTGTACATTTGGGATACCACTAGGGGCTCTTACCTACCAGATATGGGTTCATGGACCCTATTTATTATGTCTATCATCTTTTACAGCATTTGCACATTCACTACCTACAATTATCGCAATTACCGATCCTTGCAGCCAACTACCTCACGTTAACGAGTAACGATTGAGGTGAGCTTAGTTCATATACCTTTACAGCGGTTGACATGGCCATTAGAGATAGAAATAACATACTTTATTCTTGTGTCCACTAGGTACAAACACCTTTACCTTGGACGTCTTTCTTGTCCTAAATTTGTTATACGACTTACTACTGGTACGCTTTTTTTACCATTTCCCTAACCACCTACTCACTTTTCTTTATGCTTCTTAGGGGGCTTATTAGGACAATATTTCACAATATGGATTCTTTACACTTTCCTGTACGGGTGGAATACACTCTCTCTCAAAATGACACTTCTTCATCTAATCCTTTGACCACCACTAAGAGACCAAGGACCTACACGATGAGTCGTCGTCTCAATATCTTTGTATACTATCATACAGCATGTACGCCACAGGAATGTTCTGTCCCAGTATTGTATGGAGCTCTAGAATTTTCAAGATCAACATGAAACGTGATGATGTTATATATGTTATATATGTTTATACTGTACATAGTCCAGTCTGTATACACCAGTTTAGACTGTACTACTATGGTGGAATACTCACTTATCTTGTTTTGTTATTTTACTTTATTTTGTTGTAGAGTCTGATGAAGGCCGGTCAGGCCGAAAACGTTTATTTCCAACACCAAGTAGTATACACTTTCATTGTAAATAAACGCAAATACAAAGAAACCAAGTGGCTTTGAGTGGGATCCTTTATATAATTGAGTACGGATTGGGACCCTATCCCACACACGAATTTACCCAGTTTCATCACACCCCCTGATTCAAGTATTATCCCTTTGTGATGGAAAGTGGAGAGGCATCACGATTTACGCTATCATACAACCCGGAAGAAACTGCAAACATCCTGGCTCAAGTCACGATACCTAGGGACTTCCTGGCGACGGCACCTGCTGAACTGCGGCAAAGAGATCTTGAAAAAGATTCAAAAAAGCTCATTAACCTCGAGCTACATTGTGCCACCTTGGCTGAATATGTCAAGGTCCAACGCATACCTAGAGGCCTTAGAATGTCTACTTTCCCTACTATTTTTAGGGAAGACGACTCATACACCCGACAATTCGAAATGATACTCAATAAATGCTCTTATGATTTGATGTTATTAACTATTTCCTTTCTTCAGAAGGCCATTGCATCCCTCAGGACACAGATCGAGGCGACAGAAACCCAACTGAGGAGCACAAGCTCCCAGACGGAATTTGAGACAACCAAGGAGACCCTCAGGAAAACCCTGACTGAACACCGGAAGGAGGTGGAAGCACAGAAGAGAAAAAAATTCCAGCGAGATCTGGATGACTATAACAACAGCAGAGTCTACAAATGGCAAGATGGCTTCAGGAGAGAAGGTCCAAACAACCATCCCAGATCCATCTCACCGGCTACTTCCGACTCTGATTCCACTGGCAACAGATCGTATTCTCGGGAACGAGGCCAGACTTCGGCCAACCCGGATAGAAGGGGGAAAACAAGACAACGAGGAACTAATCGGGACACCAGGGGTCGAGGCGCCATTCCAACCAGATCCCAGGTATGTCAAGAATCATTGGTTATCAACATAAGTTCCAAGACACTTGACTCAACCCTTATTGACCTTTTACAGAAAGGATTATCATTTTGTCCTTCCTATAAGTTTAATCTTTTTCAAGTGGATCTAGACCTCCAGAGGTTTTTTAGATCATTACGACTTAAGGCATATTTTTCTGTACAACCGGTGTCCAACACAGGTAACATGAGCAATAACCCTAATCAGATCACATCCAAGGCCTTGGGCCTGAGAAATAAAAGTTCATTCCAGCCTCCCAAAAATAATCCAGCGGTTGAGGCTACGATCGCACTGATCCAGAGGGATGTTAATTCCCTCAGGAAGGAGGTAGAGAGTAATAGACTCTCATGCGTCTCGAACTTAACCCCAGCAGAGAGACAGACTCTTAAAACCATTACCGAAGACAGATCCCTAATAATAAAACCAGCCGATAAAGGGGGAGCCACGGTCATTATGGACAGGGCAGAGTACATTGAAGAGGTGATGAATCAGTTAAGCAATAGGGAAATTTACGAGCCGTTGAGACATAATCCCATTAATGCTATCAGAGACAGGATAAATGAGACCCTGTTGACTCACAAACAACAGGGCACCATTGATGACGACACTATACAATTTCTCACTAACCAATCCCCGATCACACCTGTGTTCTACATATTACCTAAAATACACAAAAGGCTACAAAAACCCCCCGGTAGACCCATAGTGGCTTCGACTGACTCCATCCTATCACCCCTGGCAATTTTTCTGGAAAAAATAATAACCCCACTTACCAAAAACACAACGTCATTCCTATTGGACACATCCATGTTTTTGAATTACCTGCGTATGCACAGTCCGGTACCCACCAACACTATCTTGGTCACCTTTGATGTGGTAAGCTTGTATACATCCATTACGCATAGCAAGGGCATAGCTGCCACTACACAATTACTCGCAAGATCTAATTTAAGCCCACAGGTCACATCATTAGTAGTAGACCTACTCACGATTGTACTGGAGGAAAATTACTTCCTCTTCCAGGACACGTTTTACCAACAAAAACAGGGAACCGCAATGGGGTCCAATGTGGCCCCTCCCTACGCCAATGCGTACATGGCGTAATTTGAGGAGAGATGGATTTACAATTTCCCTAATTTCCATCTCTACTGTCCTCTATGGAAGAGGTTCATAGACGATGTCTTTTGTCTATGGACAGGTGGGTTGGATTCATTGCTGACATTCCGGGATTATATTAACAGTATTTGGCCTGAACTACAATTCACACTGACATACAGTAACGAATCAATCAGCTTTTTGGACACTCAGGTCAGTAAGGATGAAAGGGGCCATTTAACCACAGATCTATTCGTCAAGAATACGGATAGAAATAGCCTCCTCCACTTTTCTAGCTTCCATCCATTAGCCACTAAAAAATCCCTACCCAAATCTCAATACGCTAGGATTAATAGAATAGTAGAGGATGCAACAACACGCACCTCCAGATTACAGGAGATGAGTGAGAAATTTAGGATGAGAGGTTACCCAGAGTCTATTTTGGAGACACACGGAACAACTACAACTCAGACGGGGAACAGGGTTAAACCCAAACGGGTAGCATTCGTTCACACCTACCACCCTTTCTCATATAAGGTACACCGTATTATAAGAAAACACTGGGGAATACTCCAAAGAGCCTTTCCCAACATAGAGGAATTCCAAAATGGTTTCATGCCCTGTTACAGGCGTCCCAGAAACATTCGTGACACCATAGTCAGGGCTGATTTAGGCTCTGATCGTAGAATCCCCAGACAGACGTTCCTCGATACACCCAGACGGGGCACATTCCCCTGTCTGGGTTGTCTCCAGTGCTCTAACATCCTTAAGGGGGACAAAATTTACCATCCCCTTTCAGGCCGCGTATTCCTCTCGCCTGGCTTTTTCACTTGTGAATCCACACATGTCGTATATCTAATCAAATGTCCGTGCGGTCTCGCATACGTTGGGGAGACCACCCAGCGTGTGCGAGACCGCATACGGCAACACAAGTCAAACATTCGGTGCCAGTTGACACACCTGCCCATCCCAGCACATTTCATCGACAAGGGCCACAACATTTCCCAGTTGAGGTTTCAGGTTCTGGAACAGGTGGAATCCCCTAGAAGAGGAGGGGATAGAGTGCGCCTTCTAAAAAGAAGGGAGGCATTCTGGATCTACACGCTTCAAACGATGGAACCATTAGGTCTGAATAGGGAATACGACATATCAGCCTTCATGTAATGTTTTGATGCGATTATTAATGGGCTTTCCACTTTATTGCAGAATCGCCGCTAGACAACCTTTTGAACAAGATTTGTGACATCGTGACAAAGGTATCCTTGGTCTTCATTAGGGAGGTATCGCAGGACTTTGCGATACCAGATCACTCCCATTCTCCTATATTATCTCCTCATTCTTTTTAACAACTATTTCTCAAACTCATTTCCATAATGATGCTTATTCTCCGTATATATTCATTAGATTTATTCTTTTCTCTTTATATTAAAATTTCTCCCCTTTATGCCAATTTTTAATCTTCTCTTTTACTTCTTCCTTTTCACATTCTATTCTTCTTAGTTCCAATTTCAGGTCCATATTTTACTACTAACAGATCTAGTTCTATTCATATGATCATCCACAATGTCCATACAAGTATACTTTACCTCCCACAGGCGTCTTAGGTTACCCTGGGAACTTGGGTCATGTGGGCATATCACCCACGTGTCCATTGTTTTGGCCGCAGCCATCGTCGGGACGTAGGGGCGTGTCCTTGCTCCGGCCATGACGCGCGACGCGACTGCGTCGTGACGTCATCACTAAGCGGCGCGGCGCGATATTCCGCGCTTAGCCCAGTGTACACCACGCCACCAATGAGTACAAGAGAGGCACCGGAACAGGCAACATGAGATCACATTATTCTCATGACTGCCTTGTTCGGCCCTGGGAGCGGCTCCTGTCCGCGGAGGGGCGTGTCCCGATGCCGACTGACGTCATGACGCACGTCGCACGTGCAACGTGACGTCAGCGTCTTATCATTTTAAAAAAACACACATCAAGCCCAGTACCTACCACACCACCAATGAGATAGGACGTGCAGCCATTCGCTCTCTCAGGTAGATAAACTGGAGTCCTTGCTTATTATGCTCTACATTAACTTTTTTATTAACTTTTTTGCTAAACTTTGGGCCTTGTTATTTACAGATTCCTATCCTAAGCTCCCAGCATCATCCATGCTTGGCCATTAATAACCAACAGACATTTGCCTTAAAGGTAAAATGGTGTACATTTGGGATACCACTAGGGGCTCTTACCTACCAGATATGGGTTCATGGACCCTATTTATTATGTCTATCATCTTTTACAGCATTTGCACATTCACTACCTACAATTATCGCAATTACCGATCCTTGCAGCCAACTACCTCACGTTAACGAGTAACGATTGAGGTGAGCTTAGTTCATATACCTTTACAGCGGTTGACATGGCCATTAGAGATAGAAATAACATACTTTATTCTTGTGTCCACTAGGTACAAACACCTTTACCTTGGACGTCTTTCTTGTCCTAAATTTGTTATACGACTTACTACTGGTACGCTTTTTTTACCATTTCCCTAACCACCTACTCACTTTTCTTTATGCTTCTTAGGGGGCTTATTAGGACAATATTTCACAATATGGATTCTTTACACTTTCCTGTACGGGTGGAATACACTCTCTCTCAAAATGACACTTCTTCATCTAATCCTTTGACCACCACTAAGAGACCAAGGACCTACACGATGAGTCGTCGTCTCAATATCTTTGTATACTATCATACAGCATGTACGCCACAGGAATGTTCTGTCCCAGTATTGTATGGAGCTCTAGAATTTTCAAGATCAACATGAAACGTGATGATGTTATATATGTTATATATGTTTATACTGTACATAGTCCAGTCTGTATACACCAGTTTAGACTGTACTACTATGGTGGAATACTCACTTATCTTGTTTTGTTATTTTACTTTATTTTGTTGTAGAGTCTGATGAAGGCCGGTCAGGCCGAAAACGTTTATTTCCAACACCAAGTAGTATACACTTTCATTGTAAATAAACGCAAATACAAAGAAACCAAGTGGCTTTGAGTGGGATCCTTTATATAATTGAGTACGGATTGGGACCCTATCCCACACACGAATTTACCCAGTTTCATCACACCCCCTGATTCAAGTGTTCTAGAATCTGTCCTGTATTACATTCTAGAATCTGTCCTGTGCCACCACCTAGACATGCCCTGTATCACATTCTAGAATCTGTCCTATATTGTGTTCTAGAATTTGTCCAGTATTGTGTTCTAGAATCTGTCCTGTATTGTGTTCTAGAATCTGTCCTGTATCACATTCTAGAATCTGTCCTGTGCCACCATCTAGACGTGTCCTGTATCACATTCTAGAATCTGTCCTGTGCCCCCATCTAGATGTGTCCTGTATCATATTCTAGAATCTGCCCTGTATTGTGTTCTAGAACCTGTCCTATATTGTGTTCTAGAATCTGTCCTGTATTATATTCTAGAATCTGTCCTGTGCCACCATCTAGACATGTCCTGTATCACATTCTAGAATCTGTCCTATATTGTGTTCTAGAATCTGTCCTGTATTGTGCTCTAGAATCTGTCCTGTATTGTGTTCTAGAATCTGTCCTGTATTGTGTTCTAGAATCTGTCCTGTATTGTGTTCTAGAATCTGTCCTGTATCACATTCTAGAATCTGTCCTGTGCCACCATCTAGACGTGACCTGTATTGTATTCTAGAATCTGTCCTGTGCCGCCATCTAGACGTGTCCTGTTTCACATTCTAGAATCTGTCCTGTGCCGCCATCTAGACGTGTCCTGTATCACATTCTAGAATCTGTCCTGTGCCGCCATCTAGACGTGTCCTGTATTGTATTCTAGAATCTGTCCTGTGCCACCATCTAGACGTGTCCTGTATTGTATTCTAGAATCTGTCCTGTGCCACCATCTAGACGTGTCCTGTATCACATTCTAGAATCTGTCCTGTATTACATTCTAGAATCTGTCCTGTATTACATTCTAGAATCTTTCCTGTGCCGCCATCTAGACGTGTCCTGTATCACATTCTAGAATCTGTCCTGTGCCACCATCTAGACGTGTCCTGTATTGTATTCTAGAATCTGTCCTGTGCCACCATCTAGACGTGTCCTGTATCACATTCTAGAATCTGTCCTGTGCCACCATCTAGACGTGTCCTGTATCATATTCTAGAATCTGCCCTGTATTGTGTTCTAGAATCTGTCCTGTATTACATTCTAGAATCTGTCCTGTGCCACCATCTAGACATGTCCTGTATCACATTCTAGAATCTGTCCTGTATTGTGTTCTAGAATCTGTCCTGTATTTTGTTCTAGAATCTGTCCTGTATTGTGTTCTAGAATCTGTCCTATATTGTGTTCTAGAATCTGTCCTGTATTACATTCTAGAATCTGTCCTGTGCCACCATCTAGACATGTCCTGTATCACATTCTAGAATCTGTCCTGTATTACATTCTAGAATCTGTCCTGTGCCACCATCTAGAAGTGTCCTGTATTGCATTCTAGAATCTGTCCTGTGTTACATTCTAGAATCTGTCCTGTATTACATTCTAGAATCTGTCCTGTGCCACCATCTAGACGTGTCCTGTATCACATTCTAGAATCTGTCCTGTGCCACCATCTAGACGTGTCCTGTATTGTATTCTAGAATCTGTCCTGTGCCACCATCTAGACGTGTCCTGTATCACATTCTAGAATCTGTCCTGTGCCACCATCTAGACGTGTCCTGTATTGTATTCTAGAATCTGTCCTGTGCCCCCATCTAGACGTGTCCTGTATCATATTCTAGAATCTGCCCTGTATTGTGTTCTAGAATCTGTCCTGTATTACATTCTAGAATCTGTCCTGTGCCACCACCTAGACATGCCCTGTATCACATTCTAGAATCTGTCCTATATTGTGTTCTAGAATCTGTCCGGTATTGTGTTCTAGAATCTGTCCTGTATTGTGTTCTAGAATCTGTCCTGTATCACATTCTAGAATCTGTCCTGTGCCACCATCTAGACGTGTCCTGTATCACATTCTAGAATCTGTCCTGTGCCCCCATCTAGATGTGTCCTGTATCATATTCTAGAATCTGCCCTGTATTGTGTTCTAGAACCTGTCCTATATTGTGTTCTAGAATCTGTCCTGTATTATATTCTAGAATCTGTCCTGTGCCACCATCTAGACATGTCCTGTATCACATTCTAGAATCTGTCCTATATTGTGTTCTAGAATCTGTCCTGTATTGTGCTCTAGAATCTGTCCTGTATTGTGTTCTAGAATCTGTCCTGTATTGTGTTCTAGAATCTGTCCTGTATTGTGTTCTAGAATCTGTCCTGTATCACATTCTAGAATCTGTCCTGTGCCACCATCTAGACGTGACCTGTATTGTATTCTAGAATCTGTCCTGTGCCGCCATCTAGACGTGTCCTGTTTCACATTCTAGAATCTGTCCTGTGCCGCCATCTAGACGTGTCCTGTATCACATTCTAGAATCTGTCCTGTGCCGCCATCTAGACGTGTCCTGTATTGTATTCTAGAATCTGTCCTGTGCCACCATCTAGACGTGTCCTGTATTGTATTCTAGAATCTGTCCTGTGCCACCATCTAGACGTGTCCTGTATCACATTCTAGAATCTGTCCTGTATTACATTCTAGAATCTGTCCTGTATTACATTCTAGAATCTTTCCTGTGCCGCCATCTAGACGTGTCCTGTATCACATTCTAGAATCTGTCCTGTGCCACCATCTAGACGTGTCCTGTATTGTATTCTAGAATCTGTCCTGTGCCACCATCTAGACGTGTCCTGTATCACATTCTAGAATCTGTCCTGTGCCACCATCTAGACGTGTCCTGTATTGTATTCTAGAATCTGTCCTGTGCCACTGTCACGGGATGGTTAGAGTCTATACTATAGGCAATGTGTAATATATATTTCATGTGGAATGTATTCTCTAGCCTGTTTATATACATCAATGTGTAGTTGGCTGATTAGGGTCTAGTGTGTTAGCACATTGTATGCAAATACCTCTAACTAGTGAGGACAATGGGTGGAGATAATCTGATCGGTGTCTCCAAGAAGATGTTGGACGGTGCATTGTCCATAGTAGACAGGGAGTCTGCTCTCCTTGGTATAGGTGAGGGGGGAAGGATCTGTGACTCAGCCCTTCCCACCCACAGATAGAGGAAGTAACAGTCTTAGTATATAGTTGTAGCTAGCAGTTAGTATGTGTTAGCCGGCCTGTGCACAGCTCTGCAGAGAGCCAGGATGTAGTTACAGGACCAAGGAGCCAAAGCTATCATTGGATTGTGACTTCTGTGGACTTATTGTTATTACGGTTGTTGTGACCGCCGCCGGCTACTAACTTTGTAGATTACAATAAATTGCTGTTGTCTCCCGACCTCTTGCGTCCGTGTTGATTCAAGATATCCTCCGGAGGAAGACGTATACCTTTGCTCCGTGACAACTGGTTGGCAGCGGTGGGATCAACAGAGGACAGCGAGATGGACTACAGCAGCTCAGCGATTAATGGAGCCACAACCTCAGAATACAGGAACTGGACTATGGCAAGTCTACAAGTAAGGGCCCGGGAACTAAACCTGAGTTACCAGGGAAGAACGAAAGAGCAACTGATCGAGGCACTGGAGGAGATGACCCTGCAAAGCGACCATGAGGAGGGCTGCCCCCAGGAGACTGGAGAGATACAGGAGTGGCAGGTACAGACCCAAAAGAGCAGATGGGTTGTTTTGTATGAGGAGGAATTGGCAGTGCTGGGGCTAGAAGCAACTGCAGCGCAAAGGAGTAGAGCGTTACAGAGGGCTCAGGAAACGGAGAAGGAGGAACAGAGAATGGCGCATGAAAAGGAAAGAATGGCGCATGAAATGCGAATGGCTGAGATAACTACGCGGAATTATAATCAAACGTCGACCCCCAGCCCAACAGTGAGAGAACCACCATATGTCTCCCATAAACACTTCAAGACCTTTGAGGAAGCGGCTGGGGATGTTGATGGATATTTTCAGGACTTCGAACACCAGTGCCGCCTGATGGAAGTCCCAGAGAAGGATTGGGTCCGGTATCTGGTGGGGCACCTACGAGATGGGGCTGCGGAAGCTCTCAGAGCCATGGACCCTAGTGATCAGCGGGACTATGAGGCCATTAAAAGAGCGGTGCAGAAGTATTATGCAGTCACTCCAGAGTCCTACCGAGTTCAGTTCCGCTCTTTGTCTTACAATGGGGGAAGCTCCTTCCACATGTTCGCCCACAAGTTGAAGCAAGCATGCAAGCGCTGGCTAGAAGGAGAGGAGGCTGTCACAGTCGATAAGATCCTCCAAGTCATACTTAAGGAACAGTTCTTTTCCCAGTGCCCCGCTGAGATCCGTGAGTGGGTGCTGGAACGGAACCCAGCCACAGTTGAGCAAGCTGCTTCCCTTGCAGATGAGGGCCTGACCATCAAGCCGCAGTGGAAGAGGTTGTTTGCAGAGGAGCGGAAAACTACCACAGTCCGCCAGACACCCTTCATCCAGCCACCCACCTTTCGTGCCCGGCCTCAGGATTACAATTCCCCCTCTACCCTTGCCCCAGCCCATCGGCCTCCAGCTATGAACAACCCTGTCCCTAGACAACGACCTACTGGAAGAATGCTAGAGCGCAGATGTTTTGGGTGCGGGCGGCCTGGACATTTGCAAGCTAGTTGCCCTGTTAACATGGGGGCACGGGCCACCGTGGCATCCCGGCCTATTCACTACCTGGGAACCACCCCTAGGACAGAAAGTTTGGCCCCATTTCCAGATGACTCCATGAATGACCCATCTGTTCCACCTCCAGGGGTCTATGGGATTCAGCCTTCCGCCACACATCCCGCAAACCTTCAGAGGAAGCACTTGCAGGAGGTCCTACTGGATGGCCGAACAGTTGTTGGATTCCGGGACTCGGGAGCTTTCCTAACGGTAGCGGACCCCCGAGTTGTGCGACCCGAGGCCCTAGAGGAGGGCCCTGGCCTTTCTATCGAGTTGGCAGGAGGTACTCGGACACGTATTCCTAAAGCTACCGTGGAACTCGACTATGGTTATGGACCAAAACGATGCACAATTGGTGTGATGAGCGGGCTGCCGGCCGATGTTCTGTTAGGCAACGATGTTGGAAATCTACAGTGCCACTTTGTGGGAGCAGTGACCCGAAGCCAAGCTCAGAGAGAGGCCAAGATGGATCCACCGGATTTTCTGCCAGATGCCAGCCCTTCAACCCTACAACTTTACCATTCAGTACCGCCGAGGGAACCAACACCAGAACGCAGATGGGTTATCCCGGCAGGAGGACATATGACCTATAGAGACTGATGTGCATTCCCCAATTTACCTGTGTAGGCCAATTGTGTCATGCACATGTTTTGAGAGGGGGAGGGGTTGTCACGGGATGGTTAGAGTCTATACTATAGGCAATGTGTAATATATATTTCATGTGGAATGTATTCTCTAGCCTGTTTATATACATCAATGTGTAGTTGGCTGATTAGGGTCTAGTGTGTTAGCACATTGTATGCAAATACCTCTAACTAGTGAGGACAATGGGTGGAGATAATCTGATCGGTGTCTCCAAGAAGATGTTGGACGGTGCATTGTCCATAGTAGACAGGGAGTCTGCTCTCCTTGGTATAGGTGAGGGGGGAAGGATCTGTGACTCAGCCCTTCCCACCCACAGATAGAGGAAGTAACAGTCTTAGTATATAGTTGTAGCTAGAGTTAGTATGTGTTAGCCGGCCTGTGCACAGCTCTGCAGAGAGCCAGGATGTAGTTACAGGACCAAGGAGCCAAAGCTATCATTGGATTGTGACTTCTGTGGACTTATTGTTATTACGGTTGTTGTGACCGCCGCCGGCTACTAACTTTGTAGATTACAATAAATTGCTGTTGTCTCCCGACCTCTTGCGTCCGTGTTGATTCAAGATATCCTCCGGAGGAAGACGTATACCTTTGCTCCGTGACAGCCACCATCTAGACGTGTCCTGTATCACATTCTAGAATCTGTCCTGTGCCACCATCTAGACGTGTCCTGTATTGTATTCTATAATCTGTCCTGTGCCCCCATCTAGACGTGTCCTGCATCATATTCTAGAATTTGCCCTGTATTGTGTTCTAGAGTCTGTCCTGTATCACATTCTAGAATCTGTCCTGTGCCACCATCTAGACGTGTCCTGTATCACATTCTAGAATCTGTCCTGTGCCGCCATCTAGACGTGTCCTGTATCACATTCTAGAATCTGTCCTGTGCCACCATCTAGACGTGTCCTGTATCACATTCTAGAATCTGTCCTGTGCCGCCATCTAGACGTGTCCTGTATCACATTCTAGAATCTGTCCTGTGCCACCATCTAGACGTGTCCTGTATCACATTCTAGAATCTGTCCTGTGCCACCATCTAGACGTGTCCTGTATTGTATTCTAGAATCTGTCCTGTGCCACCATCTAGACGTGTCCTGTATCACATTCTAGAATCTGTCCTGTGCCGCCATCTAGACGTGTCCTGTATCACATTCTAGAATCTGTCCTGTGCCGCCATCTAGACGTGTCCTGTATCACATTCTAGAATCTGTCCTGTGCCACCATCTAGACGTGTCCTGTATCACATTCTAGAATCTGTCCTGTGCCGCCATCTAGACATGTCCTGTATCACATTCTAGAATCTGTCCTGTGCCGCCATCTAGACGTGTCCTGTATTGTATTCTAGAATCTGTCCTGTGCCACCATCTAGACGTGTCCTGTATTGTATTCTAGAATCTGTCCTGTGCCACCATCTAGACGTGTCCTGTATCACATTCTAGAATCTGTCCTGTGCCGCCATCTAGACGTGTCCTGTATCACATTCTAGAATCTGTCCTGTGCCACCATCTAGATGTGTCCTGTATCACATTCTAGAATCTGTCCTGTGCCCCCACCTAGACGTGTCCTGCATCATATTCTAGAATTTGCCCTGTATTGTGTTCTAGAATCTGTCCTGTATCACATTCTAGAATCTGTCCTATATTGTGTTCTAGAATCTGTCCTGTATTGTTTTCTAGAATCTGTCCTGTATTGTGTTCTAGAATCTGTCCTGTATTGTGTTCTAGAATCTGTCCTGTATCACATTCTAGAATCTGTCCTGTGCCGCCATCTAGACGTGTCCTGTATCACATTCTAGAATCTGTCCTGTACCACCATCTAGACGTGTCCTGTATCACATTCTAGAATCTGTCCTGTGCCACCATCTAGATGTGTCCTGTATCACATTCTAGAATCTGTCCTGTGCCACCATCTAGACGTGTCCTGTATTGTATTCTAGAATCTGTCCTGTGCCACCATCTAGACGTGTCCTGCATCATATTCTAGAATTTGCCCTGTATTGTGTTCTAGAGTCTGTCCTGTATCACATTCTAGAATCTGTCCTGTGCCACCATCTAGACGTGTCCTGTATCACATTCTAGAATCTGTCCTGTGCCGCCATCTAGACGTGTCCTGTATCACATTCTAGAATCTGTCCTGTGCCACCATCTAGACGTGTCCTGTATTGTATTCTATAATCTGTCCTGTGCCACCATCTAGACGTGTCCTGTATTGTATTCTAGAATCTGTCCTGTGCCACCATCTAGACGTGTCCTGTATCACATTCTAGAATCTGTCCTGTGCCACCATCTAGACGTGTCCTGTATTGTATTCTATAATCTGTCCTGTGCCCCCATCTAGACGTGTCCTGCATCATATTCTAGAATTTGCCCTGTATTGTGTTCTAGAGTCTGTCCTGTATCACATTCTAGAATCTGTCCTGTGCCACCATCTAGACGTGTCCTGTATCACATTCTAGAATCTGTCCTGTGCCGCCATCTAGACGTGTCCTGTATCACATTCTAGAATCTGTCCTGTGCCACCATCTAGACGTGTCCTGTATCACATTCTAGAATCTGTCCTGTGCCGCCATCTAGACGTGTCCTGTATCACATTCTAGAATCTGTCCTGTGCCACCATCTAGACGTGTCCTGTATCACATTCTAGAATCTGTCCTGTGCCACCATCTAGACGTGTCCTGTATTGTATTCTAGAATCTGTCCTGTGCCACCATCTAGACGTGTCCTGTATCACATTCTAGAATCTGTCCTGTGCCACCATCTAGACGTGTCCTGTATCACATTCTAGAATCTGTCCTGTGCCGCCATCTAGACGTGTCCTGTATCACATTCTAGAATCTGTCCTGTGCCGCCATCTAGACGTGTCCTGTATCACATTCTAGAATCTGTCCTGTGCCACCATCTAGACGTGTCCTGTATCACATTCTAGAATCTGTCCTGTGCCACCATCTAGACGTGTCCTGTATTGTATTCTAGAATCTGTCCTGTGCCACCATCTAGACGTGTCCTGTATCACATTCTAGAATCTGTCCTGTGCCGCCATCTAGACGTGTCCTGTATCACATTCTAGAATCTGTCCTGTGCCGCCATCTAGACGTGTCCTGTATCACATTCTAGAATCTGTCCTGTGCCACCATCTAGATGTGTCCTGTATCACATTCTAGAATCTGTCCTGTGCCACCATCTAGACGTGTCCTGTATCACATTCTAGAATCTGTCCTGTGCCGCCATCTAGACGTGTCCTGTATCACATTCTAGAATCTGTCCTGTGCCGCCATCTAGACGTGTCCTGTATCACATTCTAGAATCTGTCCTGTGCCACCATCTAGATGTGTCCTGTATCACATTCTAGAATCTGTCCTGTGCCACCATCTAGACGTGTCCTGTATCACATTCTAGAATCTGTCCTGTGCCACCATCTAGACGTGTCCTGTATCACATTCTAGAATCTGTCCTGTGCCACCATCTAGACGTGTCCTGTATTGTATTCTATAATCTGTCCTGTGCCCCCATCTAGACGTGTCCTGCATCATATTCTAGAATTTGCCCTGTATTGTGTTCTAGAGTCTGTCCTGTATCACATTCTAGAATCTGTCCTGTGCCACCATCTAGACGTGTCCTGTATCACATTCTAGAATCTGTCCTGTGCCGCCATCTAGACGTGTCCTGTATTGTATTCTAGAATCTGTCCTGTGCCACCATCTAGACGTGTCCTGTATTGTATTCTAGAATCTGTCCTGTGCCGCCATCTAGACGTGTCCTGTATCACATTCTAGAATCTGTCCTGTGCCACCATCTAGACGTGTCCTGTATCACATTCTAGAATCTGTCCTGTGCCACCATCTAGACGTGTCCTGTATTGTATTCTAGAATCTGTCCTGTGCCACCATCTAGACGTGTCCTGTATCACATTCTAGAATCTGTCCTGTGCCGCCATCTAGACGTGTCCTGTATCACATTCTAGAATCTGTCCTGTGCCGCCATCTAGACGTGTCCTGTATCACATTCTAGAATCTGTCCTGTGCCACCATCTAGACGTGTCCTGTATCACATTCTAGAATCTGTCCTGTGCCGCCATCTAGACATGTCCTGTATCACATTCTAGAATCTGTCCTGTGCCGCCATCTAGACGTGTCCTGTATTGTATTCTAGAATCTGTCCTGTGCCACCATCTAGACGTGTCCTGTATTGTATTCTAGAATCTGTCCTGTGCCACCATCTAGACGTGTCCTGTATCACATTCTAGAATCTGTCCTGTGCCGCCATCTAGACGTGTCCTGTATCACATTCTAGAATCTGTCCTGTGCCACCATCTAGACGTGTCCTGTATCACATTCTAGAATCTGTCCTGTGCCCCCACCTAGACGTGTCCTGCATCATATTCTAGAATTTGCCCTGTATTGTGTTCTAGAATCTGTCCTGTATCACATTCTAGAATCTGTCCTATATTGTGTTCTAGAATCTGTCCTGTATTGTTTTCTAGAATCTGTCCTGTATTGTGTTCTAGAATCTGTCCTGTATTGTGTTCTAGAATCTGTCCTGTATCACATTCTAGAATCTGTCCTGTGCCGCCATCTAGACGTGTCCTGTATCACATTCTAGAATCTGTCCTGTACCACCATCTAGACGTGTCCTGTATCACATTCTAGAATCTGTCCTGTGCCACCATCTAGATGTGTCCTGTATCACATTCTAGAATCTGTCCTGTGCCACCATCTAGACGTGTCCTGTATTGTATTCTAGAATCTGTCCTGTGCCGCCATCTAGAAGTGTCCTGTATCAAATTCTAGAATCTGTCCTGTGCCACCATCTAGACGTGTCCTGTATTGTATTCTAGAATCTGTCCTGTGCCACCATCTAGACGTGTCCTGTATCACATTCTAGAATCTGTCCTGTGCCACCATCTAGACGTGTCCTGTATTGTATTCTAGAATCTGTCCTGTGCCGCCATCTAGACATGTCCTGTATTGTATTCTAGAATCTGTCCTGTGACCCCATCTAGACGTGTCCTGTATTGTATTCTAGAATCTGTCCTGTGACCCCATCTAGACGTGTCCTGTATCATATTCTAGAATCTGCCCTGTATTGTGTTCTAGAATCTGTCCTGTATTACATTCTAGAATCTGTCCTGTGCCACCATCTAGACATGTCCTGTATCACATTCTAGAATCTGTCCTATATTGTGTTCTAGAATCTGTCCGGTATTGTGTTCTAGAATCTGTCCTGTATTGTGTTCTAGAATCTGTCCTGTATTACATTCTAGAATCTGTCCTGTGCCACCATCTAGAAGTGTCCTGTATTCTGTTCTAGAATCTGTCCTGTATCACATTCTAGAATCTGTCCTGTGCCACCATCTAGACGTGTCCTGTATCACATTCTAGAATCTGTCCTGTGCCCCATCTAGATATGTCCTGTATCATATTCTAGAATCTGCCCTGTATTGTGTTCTAGAACCTGTCCTATATTGTGTTCTAGAATCTGTCCTGTATTATATTCTAGAATCTGTCCTGTGCCACCATCTAGACGTGTCCTGTATCACATTCTAGAATCTGTCCTGTGCCACCATCTAGACGTGTCCTGTATTGTATTCTAGAATCTGTCCTGTGCCGCCATCTAGACGTGTCCTGTATTGTATTCTAGAATCTGTCCTGTGCCACCATCTAGACGTGTCCTGTATCACATTCTAGAATCTGTCCTGTGCCGCCATCTAGACGTGTCCTGTATCAAATTCTAGAATCTGTCCTGTACCGCCATCTAGACGTGTCCTGTATCAAATTCTAGAATCTGTCCTGTGCCACCATCTAGACGTGTCCTGTATCACATTCTAGAATCTGTCCTGTGCCGCCATCTAGACGTGTCCTGTATCACATTCTAGAATCTGTCCTGTGCCACCATCTAGACGTGTCCTGTATCACATTCTAGAATCTGTCCTGTGCCGCCATCTAGACATGTCCTGTATCACATTCTAGAATCTGTCCTGTGCCGCCATCTAGACGTGTCCTGTATTGTATTCTAGAATCTGTCCTGTGCCACCATCTAGACGTGTCCTGTATTGTATTCTAGAATCTGTCCTGTGCCACCATCTAGACGTGTCCTGTATCACATTCTAGAATCTGTCCTGTGCCACCATCTAGACGTGTCCTGTATCACATTCTAGAATCTGTCCTGTGCCACCATCTAGACGTGTCCTGTATCACATTCTAGAATCTGTCCTGTGCCGCCATCTAGACGTGTCCTGTATCACATTCTAGAATCTGTCCTGTGCCGCCATCTAGACGTGTCCTGTATCACATTCTAGAATCTGTCCTGTGCCGCCATCTAGACGTGTCCTGTATCACATTCTAGAATCTGTCCTGTGCCACCATCTAGACGTGTCCTGTATCACATTCTAGAATCTGTCCTGTGCCCCCACCTAGACGTGTCCTGCATCATATTCTAGAATTTGCCCTGTATTGTGTTCTAGAACCTGTCCTGTATCACATTCTAGAATCTGTCCTATATTGTGTTCTAGAATCTGTCCTGTATTGTTTTCTAGAATCTGTCCTGTATTGTGTTCTAGAATCTGTCCTGTATTGTGTTCTAGAATCTGTCCTGTATCACATTCTAGAATCTGTCCTGTGCCGCCATCTAGACGTGTCCTGTATCACATTCTAGAATCTGTCCTGTACCGCCATCTAGACGTGTCCTGTATCACATTCTAGAATCTGTCCTGTGCCACCATCTAGATGTGTCCTGTATCACATTCTAGAATCTGTCCTGTGCCACCATCTAGACGTGTCCTGTATTGTATTCTAGAATCTGTCCTGTGACCCCATCTAGACGTGTCCTGTATCATATTCTAGAATCTGCCCTGTATTGTGTTCTAGAATCTGTCCTGTATCACATTCTAGAATCTGTCCTATATTGTGTTCTAGAATCTGTCCGGTATTGTTTTCTAGAATCTGTCCTGTATTGTGTTCTAGAATCTGTCCTGTATTACATTCTAGAATCTGTCCTGTGCCACCATCTAGAAGTGTCCTGTATTCTGTTCTAGAATCTGTCCTGTATCACATTCTAGAATCTGTCCTGTGCCACCATCTAGACGTGTCCTGTATCACATTCTAGAATCTGTCCTGTGCCCCATCTAGATGTGTCCTGTATCATATTCTAGAATCTGCCCTGTATTGTGTTCTAGAACCTGTCCTATATTGTGTTCTAGAATCTGTCCTGTATTATATTCTAGAATCTGTCCTGTGCCACCATCTAGACGTGTCCTGTATCACATTCTAGAATCTGTCCTTTGCCGCCATCTAGACGTGTCCTGTATCACATTCTAGAATCTGTCCTGTGCCGCCATCTTGACGTGTCCTGTATCGCATTCTAGAATCTGTCCTGTGCCGCCATCTAGACGTGTCCTGTATTGTATTCTAGAATCTGTCCTGTGCCACCATCTAGACGTGTCCTGTATTGTATTCTAGAATCTGTCCTGTGCCACCATCTAGACGTGTCCTGTATCACATTCTAGAATCTGTCCTGTGCCACCATCTAGACGTGTCCTGTATCACATTCTAGAATCTGTCCTGTGCCACCATCTAGACGTGTCCTGTATCGCATTCTAGAATCTGTCCTGTGCCGCCATCTAGACGTGTCCTGTATCACATTCTAGAATCTGTCCTGTGCCGCCATCTAGACGTGTCCTGTATCACATTCTAGAATCTGTCCTGTGCCGCCATCTAGACGTGTCCTGTATCACATTCTAGAATCTGTCCTGTGCCGCCATCTAGACGTGTCCTGTATTACATTCTAGAATCTGTCCTGTGCCACCATCTAGACGTGTCCTGTATTGCATTCTAGAATCTGTCCTGTATTACATTCTAGAATCTGTCCTGTATTACATTCTAGAATCTGTCCTGTGCCGCCATCTAGTTGTGTCCTGTATCACATTCTAGAATCTGTCCTGTGCCACCATCTAGACGTGTCCTGTATTTTATTCTAGAATCTGTCCTGTGCCACCATCTAGACGTGTCCTGTATCACATTCTAGAATCTGTCCTGTGCCACCATCTAGACGTGTCCTGTATTGTATTCTAGAATCTGTCCTGTATTACATTCTAGAATCTGTCCTGTATTACTTTCTAGAATCTGTCCTGTATTACATTCTAGAATCTTTCCTGTGCCGCCATCTAGACGTGTCCTGTATCACATTCTAGAATCTGTCCTGTGCCACCATCTAGACGTGTCCTGTATTGTATTCTAGAATCTGTCCTGTGCCACCATCTAGACGTGTCCTGTATTTTATTCTAGAATCTGTCCTGTGCCACCATCTAGACGTGTCCTGTATCACATTCTAGAATCTGTCCTGTATTACATTCTAGAATCTGTCCTGTATTACTTTCTAGAATCTGTCCTGTATTACATTCTAGAATCTTTCCTGTGCCGCCATCTAGACGTGTCCTGTATCACATTCTAGAATCTGTCCTGTGCCACCATCTAGACGTGTCCTGTATTGTATTCTAGAATCTGTCCTGTGCCACCATCTAGACGTGTCCTGTATTTTATTCTAGAATCTGTCCTGTGCCACCATCTAGACGTGTCCTGTATTGTATTCTAGAATCTGTCCTGTATTACATTTTAGAATCTGTCCTGTATTACTTTCTAGAATCTGTCCTGTATTACATTCTAGAATCTTTCCTGTGCCGCCATCTAGACGTGTCCTGTATCACATTCTAGAATCTGTCCTGTGCCACCATCTAGACGTGTCCTGTATTGTATTCTAGAATCTGTCCTGTGCCACCATCTAGACGTGTCCTGTATTGTATTCTAGAATCTGTCCTGTATTACATTTTAGAATCTGTCCTGTATTACTTTCTAGAATCTGTCCTGTATTACATTCTAGAATCTTTCCTGTGCCGCCATCTAGACGTGTCCTGTATCACATTCTAGAATCTGTCCTGTGCCACCATCTAGACGTGTCCTGTATTGTATTCTAGAATCTGTCCTGTGCCACCATCTAGACGTGTCCTGTATTTTATTCTAGAATCTGTCCTGTGCCACCATCTAGACGTGTCCTGTATTGTATTCTAGAATCTGTCCTGTGACCCCATCTAGACGTGTCCTTTATCATATTTGTCACGGAGCAAAGGTATACGTCTTCCTCCGGAAGGTCTTTTGAATCAACACGGACGCAAGAGGTCGGGAGACAACAGCAATTTATTGTAATCCACAAAGTTAGTAGCCGGCGGCGGTCACATCAACCGTAATAACAATAAGTCCACAGAAGTCACAATCCAATGATAGCTTTGGTTCCTTGGTCCTGTAACTAAATCCTGGCTCTCTACAGAGCTGTGCACAGGCCGGCTAACACATACTAACTGCTAGCTATATACTATATACTAAACTGTTACACCTATACCTGGGGGTGGGAAGGGCTGAGCCACAGATCCTTCCCCCTCACCTATACCAAGGAGAGCAGACTCCCTGTCTACTATGGACAATGCACCATCCAACATCTTCTTGGAGACACTGATCAGATTATCTCCACCCATTGTCCTCACTAGTTAGAGGTATTTGCATACAATGTGCTAACACACTAGACCCCAATCAGCCAACTACACATTGATGTATATAACAGGTTAGAGAATACATTCCACATGAAATATATATTACACATTGCCTATAGTATAGACTCTAACCATCCCGTGACACCTCCCCCCCTCAGAGTAGCCCAGGCTCTGACTCTGTTTCGGTACGCAGAGATTTCCTCATAAGCAAACTCTGTAAGGCTCAGGACTTTTGTTGCAGATTTTGGAGTCAAAGCCAAGAATAGTGACAAAGGAACATGAAATATCTGAGAAGTTTTTCTTCTTCTCTTTTCTGCTCAGTTCACTCCAGGCTGCAGCTCAAAAAATCCACAGCAAAATCTGCAACAACAAGTCTGCATTTCTGGAGCCGCGGCCTAACAGAGTCTCAGATTAGCAGGATTATTGGGTTAGTAATAAAATCCCCCAAATTTTACTAAATCGTTATCTCAGATATTTCTGATTAAATCCGTGTTTTACGTTAGAGCGAAGGTCGGAATGTTTTTAGTAAAAAAATATAACTCTTGTTTTTTTTTGTTCGGGGGCTGATTAATTAGCGCGGTGACTCAGTAGTTAGCACTGCAGCCTTGTAGCACTGGAGTCCTTGGTTTGAATCCCGCCAAGGACAACATCTGCAAGGAGTTTGTATGTTCTCCCCGTGTTTGTGTGGGAGTCCCCCCATACTCCATAGTGATAGGGATAATGTAGCTTGTGAGCCCTGTATGGCCCCTATATGGGCTCATAATCTACAGTAAGAATGTAGTCTCAGTAACAGGAGGAATGCGACCTGGAGCCTAATCTGAGTCCTCCAGGATCCAGCAGATCAGAGGGGAGCGGCATCATGGCGGCCCCCATAGCTCTATACACAGTGCTTATTGAGGAGCTCAGGCTGCAGTTACAGGTGGCTCCCCACGATTGCAATGATAAATGGGTAACGCCTTGCAGAGTTAAGAGCGTGTCGCCCCAATGTACATATTCTATTGATGGCCCAGAACTAGTTAGGAAAAGATCTTTCAATGACAGGACTGACTGTATATGAAAATAATGTCGAACTCTGTAGACAGTCTCAGATGAAACTGCTGTACTGCAAAACAGACAGACAGCATTAGATTATTGTCAGTGACGGGGTTAGCTGCGCTTTGTCTGTATGACTGCAGCCACCCGGCTCTCACACATCTTCTCCCTCCCTCCTCTCACACATCTTCTCCCTCCCTCCCTCCTCTCACACATCTTCTCCCTCCCTCCTCTCTCACATCTTCTCTCTCACTCCTCTCACACATCTTCTCCCTCCCTCCT
The DNA here is from genome assembly GCF_031893055.1 of Leptodactylus fuscus. Lineage (NCBI taxonomy): Eukaryota > Metazoa > Chordata > Amphibia > Anura > Leptodactylidae > Leptodactylus > Leptodactylus fuscus. Next base: position 91,108 of record NW_027440226.1, read on the forward strand.
CTCACACATCTTCTCCCTCCCTCCTCTCACACATCTTCTCCCTCCCTCCCTCCTCTCACACATCTTCTCTCTCCCTCCTCTCACACATCTTCTCCCTCCTCTCACATATCTTCTCCCTCCCTCCTCTCACACATCTTCTCCCTCCCTCCTCTCACACATCTTCTCCCTCCCTCCCTCCTCTCACACATCTTCTCCCTCCCTCCTCTCACACATCTTCTCCCTCCCTCCTCTCACACATCTTCTCCCTCCCTCCTCTCACACATCTCCCTCCCTCCTCTCACACATCTTCTCCCTCCCTCCTCTCACACATCTTCTCCCTCCCTCCTCTCACACATCTTCTCTCTCCCTCCTCTCACACATCTTCTCCCTCCCTCCCTCCTCTCACACATCTTCTCCCTCCCTCCTCTCACACATCTTCTCCTTCCCTCCTCTCACACATCTTCTCCCTCCCTCCTCTCACACATCTTCTCCCTCCCTCCTCTCACACATCTTCTCCCTCCCTCCTCTCACACATCTTCTCCCTCCCTCCTCTCACACATCTTCTCCCTCCCTCCCTCCTCTCACACATCTTCTCCCTCCCTCCTCTCACACATCTTCTCCCTCCCTCCTCTCACACATCTTCTCCTTCCCTCCTCTCACACATCTTCTCCCTCCCTCCTCTCACACATCTTCTCCCTCCCTCTCTCCTCTCACACATCTTCTCCCTCCCTCCCTCCTCTCACACATCTTCTCCCTCCCTCCTCTCACACATCTTCTCCCTCCCTCCTCTCACACATCTTCTCCCTCCCTCCTCTCACACATCTTCTCCCTCCCTCCTCTCACACATCTTCTCCCTCCCTCCCTCCCTCCTCTCACACATCTTCTCCCTCCCTCCCTCCTCTCACACATCTTCTCCCTCCCTCCCTCCTCTCACACATCTTCTCCCTCCCTCCCTCCTCTCACACATCTTCTCCCTCCCTCCTCTCACACATCTTCTCCCTCCCTCCTCTCACACATCTTCTCCCTCCCTCCTCTCACACATCTTCTCCCTCCCTCCTCTCACACATCTTCTCCCTCCCTCCTCTCACACATCTTCTCCCTCCCTCCTCTCTCACATCTTCTCCCTCCCTCCTCTCACACATCTTCTCCCTCCCTCCCTCCTCTCACACATCTTCTCCCTCCCTCCTCTCACACATCTTCTCCCTCCCTCCTCTCACACATCTTCTCTCTCCCTCCTCTCACACATCTTCTCTCTCCCTCCTCTCACACATCTTCTCTCTCCCTCCTCTCACACATCTTCTCCCTCCCTCCTCTCACACATCTTCTCCCTCCCTCCTCTCACACATCTTCTCTCTCCCTCCTCTCACACATCTTCTCCCTCCCTCCTCTCACACATCTTCTCCCTCCCTCCTCTCACACATCTTCTCCCTCCCTCCTCTCACACATCTTCTCCCTCCCTCCCTCCTCTCACACATCTTCTCCCTCCCTCCCTCCTCTCACACATCTTCTCCCTCCCTCCTCTCACACATCTTCTCTCTCCCTCCTCTCACACATCTTCTCCCTCCCTCCCTCCTCTCACACATCTTCTCCCTCCCTCCCTCCTCTCACACATCTTCTCCCTCCCTCCTCTCACACATCTTCTCCCTCCCTCCTCTCACACATCTTCTCCCTCCCTCCTCTCACACATCTTCTCCCTCCCTCCCTCCTCTCACACATCTTCTCCCTCCCTCCCTCCTCTCACACATCTTCTCCCTCCCTCCTCTCACACATCTTCTCCCTCCCTCCCTCCTCTCACACATCTTCTCCCTCCCTCCCTCCTCTCACACATCTTCTCCCTCCCTCCCTCCTCTCACACATCTTCTCCCTCCCTCCTCTCACACATCTTCTCTCTCCCTCCTCTCACACATCTTCTCTCTCCCTCCTCTCACACATCTTCTCTCTCCCTCCTCTCACACATCTTCTCCCTCCCTCCTCTCTATGATTTCTATCACTATCTGCCTGGTGTCCTCTGACTACACTTTGTCCTCCTTCTCCTACTCCGAGGATTCTCCATTACAGGCTTTCCTGCACTCGTGCTCTGTGCCGTACAGCGATGAATAACTTGTCGATTCCCTAATCTCTGCTCCAGACTACTCGTCCTCCTGTAGTTGTATATCCTTTGCTGCGTTTCTCCTCCTCCTATCATTCTCTAGTTCAGGACACTGTTGCTGTTGATTCCTAGAAGCAAAATGCTACTGTGATGATGGTGATGATGATGATGATGATGATGATGATGATGTCCCAAATATCCCTCATTGTCTTTCTTTGAAAACATGTTACATTGAGTCGGTGACCTCAGCACAGTGAGGTCTCCAGCTCCTGCTCCTCATTGGCTGAGACTCGTCACTTTTAGGGAAATTCCTCTAAAGCAATTTTGAAAAAATGCTGAAACTGTCAGAAAACAAAGAGAAGTAGAAGAAGCGAGAAGAGAACGTACCGAGAACCCTCCAGGTGGTGTCCAGAGCCGCACTACTACCACACAGGCCTACGTTACAGTACAGAGATGCATCACAGATGGAATCAAAAAGATTTTGGTTCTGTTAAAAAAAAAAATCTTTTGAAAGATTTGGGTCAAATTGGTTTCGTAACAAATCAGTTTACCCATCTCGAACTTGTTTCAGTGACCAAGAGATCTTGTGCATTATCTAGACCAGCCAATGATGAGTGTAATGAGCAATGACCTCAGCGACTCGCACACAACACAGCGAGATCTTTATTGTTGCAACGCCAAGAAACGCAGAGAGCCCAGGCGCAGGCAGAGGCTGAGGTGCAGGCACAGGCAGAGGCATAGGCAGAGAGCCCAGGTGCAGGCAGAGGCATAGGTGCAGGCAGAGGCACAGGCAGAGAGCCCAGGCGCAGGCAGAGGCAGAGGTGCAGGCACACGCAGAGGCACAGGCAGAGAGCCCAGGTGCAGGCAGAGGCACAGGTGCAGGCAGAGGCATAGGTACAGGCACACGCAGAGGCACAGGCAGAGGGCCCAGGCGCAGGCAGAGGCACAGGCAGAGAGCCCAGGCGCAGGCAGAGGCACAGGCAGAGGAACAGGCACAGGCAGAGAGCCCAGGCGCAGGCAGAGGCAGAGGTGCAGGCACAGGCAGAGGCACAGGAAGAGAGCCCAGGCACAGGCAGAGGCGCAGGCAGAATCAAAGGCAGAGGTGCAGGCACAGGCAGAGACACAGGCAGAGAGCCCAGGTGCAGGCAGAGGCAGAGGTGCAGGCACAAGCAGAGGCACAGGCAGAGAGCCCAGGTGCAGGCAGAGGCGCAGGCAGAGGCACAGGCACAGGCAGAGGCGCAGGCAGAGGCGCAGGCAGAGGTGCAGGCACAAGCACGGGCGCGGAAGTGTTCACAGGCTAATCCCAAGTGGGAAATTCTCATCACATTGCACTAGTCCAACACTTAAGGCTACAATTGTGGTCGGAGGTGTCTTACAGCACCTTACAGGAAGACGAGTGCTCCATGGCAGGTCCATGTGCCGCTCTGACGTAGGACAAGTAAATGCCTCTCATACCATTTGGTGTTGTACTGGAAATTACCCTCAAGTCTTAATCTTAGAAGTAGTGATGGCCGACACTGCAGGAATGTAGGAGGCTGAAGGCTAAAGCCCTGATTGACAGTGAAGTCGATGTGTGACTAGTCTGCATGAAAAGGTGTGAATCCTTAATGATCCTGAGCCCTGCGCAAAACTGTAACTGGGCTGTTCAATTACCAGCAGTGACCTCACCTGATGCTGTATATAGTGCAGGGGATGAGGCTATAACCCCTGAGGACGCTGTGCACTGTATATAGTGTGGGGGATGAGGCTGTAACCCCTGAGGACGCCGTACGCTGTATATAGTGCAGGGGATGAGGCTATAACCCCTGAGGACGCTGTGCACTGTATATAGTGTGGGGGATGAGGCTATAACCCCTGAGGACGCCGTACGCTGTATATAGTGCAGGGGATGAGGCTGTAACCCCTGAGGACGCCGTGCACTGTATATAGTGTGGGGGATGAGGCTATAACCCCTGAGGACGCCGTACGCTGTATATAGTGTGGGGGATGAGGCTGTAACTCCTGAGGACTCTGTGCACTGTATATAGTGTGGGGGATGAGGCTGTAACCCCTGAGGACTCTGTGCACTGTATATAGTGTGGGGGATGAGGCTGTAACTCCTGAGGACTCTGTGCACTGTATATAGTGTGGGGGATGAGGCTGTAACCCCTGAGGACTCTGTGCACTGTATATAGTGCAGGGGATGGGGCTACAAAATAGCAGCAAAATAGCAGCAATCCACTGCAGTTACTTCTTGCTATATACATGCAAAGCAGCTTTTCAGGCTGTGTAACCCCAAAACAAGGATACAGAGCAATTAGGTCAGGCTGTGTCCGCTCAATCCAGATATCCGGGTGTGTACCCCCAAAACCTAGGTGGGAGACCCAGAAATGCAGTCAGGCTATATCAGCTCAATCCAATTTTTAAGGGTCTATCCCTTGTATTTTTCATTTATTTCCACCAATACCTCCAGCAGTCCAAGCACCGGACACTGGTACTAGAACACTGACACTGCTCTATAAATGTAGTACAACTGCAGCCATTACTTCTCCGCCCTCCCAGGGTCTCTTTTCGGGTCCTTTTCTCCCTTTGTTGAACCCCTTCCCCTCAATACGGTGCGATACACTAAACAATCTATGTGATACTCAGGTCGCTCGTGTCTTCCTATTTCCAAGGGCCACTGGTGGCATTCTTCACAGTCACACAAGTCCAGTTACGGATTGTTTGATATCTCAACCTTTCACCCTCACAAGTTTATTTCCGAAAGTATAAGGAAACTTTAATGAAGGACAATCCGAACATCTGGTGTGACCGTTGTGACAGGACCAGGGGAAAAGTCATAGAAGCAGTGTACATTTCTCCCAGGTTCCTGTCATACACGATCTAGGTACAGCTGAGCAAAGCTGCGCTCCTGGCTGGTGGGTCTTACCAAATCCCTGGTAAAGGTCTGGCTGCTGGGGCAGGGAGTATTGGTGTCTCTACTCCATTCAGCCACTCCAGGTTTTGGGATATGTGGGGTTAAATCCTTGCTATCCAGAAGTCTGTGTATCACAGGGCAGTCAGACTACAGGTATACGGCTCTCTCTGCTCCTGGGAAACTACTTGTGAGTGATACTGCTGGTTTGTGTTCAGGGAGCTGTGCAGAAGGCCCAGCTCTCATAGTTAGGATACCTGCTGCTGAAGGTAAGAGCCGGACGGCTAGGATTTTATTCTGTATTATTTCTGTTTTATTTTGCCTGAAAAACCTTAATAAAACTGGTTGCGGCCAGTTGCACCATACTTGACTGGATTGGACTTTCATTTTGTGCCAAAAAGTGGTCAAGACAGCGATGCCTGAGCTAATCCCGTTACACCGTCCATTCCTAACTGCAGCACTGAAGTTACCATCTCTGGAAGTGGTACACCTTCTTTCTCTGCGTTTAGCCATGCTCGATGCTATGCTAGCTGACTACACTTGGTTGGTCAATGGTTCTCTTAATGCATCTCACCAAGCGACATCAGATGTGTTTCTCAGCACTGAGGCCACCTCCTCTGAGAACCCAAAGGAGCTTCAGCAGATTTGTGTATTGCAGCAAAAGAGAAGAGAAAAGGTCTTGAAAGAATATCAAGTGAATGGTGCGGGTTTCCTCAAAAGGGGGCAAGGTTGGGATGACTCTGCTGGGAAGATTGGGCATGTTAGGAGGGGGGAGGGTCGGTCTGACTCTTGGGTATGAACAAGACTGCAGGTAGTGGCTGACCGGCTGCTGGAAAAGGTGCTGGAAATATTATCCGCAAGCCATTGTAACACCTGTTCCTGGTGCTCGGGCCTGGTCTGCGTTGTACCCTGCACCCTGCTTAACGCAGCTGCCATATCCGGAGTTGTGATGAGCGCATGCTAATGTTTCTTGTCCAGTGGAAAGGATGGGATAGGATTTCACATAAGTCTGCCACCCATGGAAACTCATGGTGCAGAAACTGAGGGAGCTGACTCTGAGGAACCCTTGGGTTTTGTAGATGGAACTCCATCAAACATCTCTGCTGCTCCCACACCCTGCTCAACATACGGTATCTAGGGTTTCAGCGTGTGGTGACCTCACACAATAGCCGGTGCTTCAGGCAGATGGAGGCGTTGCTGGAGTGTATTGAGGCTAGCACCAGGTACTGTAGACTTGCCAAAGTGGGAGCACAAGCGCCGCACTTTAACCAGTAGCTTGTGTAAATTTGGGTACATTCTTAGAAACCGTTGCACCAATAATTTGAAAACGTAGGCCATGTGTGGACGGTGTTTGAGTCTGGCAAGCTCCAGATCTGCTACCAGGTTCCGGCCATTATCACATACACCAACCTGCACCTGAGCCAAGGTGCAGCGGGGCAAAAAACATTGCCATCTCATCCAGGATGGCATCCCTGACCTCGGAGGCACTGTGCTGTCTGTCCCCCCAAGCTGATGAGCTTCAGTACGTCCTGCTGACGTCTCCCCATGCCAGTGTTACAGCATTTCCAGACTAGTCCTCTCCTATAATACTATATACTGTGCTCCGGACTAGTCCTCTCCTATAATTCTATATACTGTGCCCCGGACTAGTTCTCCTATAATTCTATATACTGTGCTCCAGACTAGTTCTCCTATAATTCTATATACTGTGCCCCAGACTAGTCCTCTCCTATAATACTATATACTGTGCTCCAGACTAGTCCTCTCCTATAATACTATATACTGTGCCCCAGACTAGTCCTCTCCTATAATTCTATATACTGTGCTCCAGACTAGTCCTCTCCTATAATACTATATACTGTGCCCTAGACTAGTCCTCTCCAATAATACTATATACTGTGCTCCAGACTAGTCCTCTCCTATAATACTATATACTGTGCTCCAGACTAGTCCTCTCCTATAATACTATATACTGTGCCCCAGACTAGTCCTCCTCCTATAATACTATATACTGTGCTCCAGACTAGTCCTCTCCTATAATACTATATACTGTGCTCCAGACTAGTCCTCTCCAATAATACTATATACTGTGCTCCAGACTAGTCCTCTCCTATAATACTATATACTGTGCTCCAGACTAGTCCTCTCCTATAATACTATATACTGTGCCCCAGACTAGTCCTCTCCTATAATACTATATACTGTGCTCCAGACTAGTCCTCTCCTATAATTCTATATACTGTGCTCCAGACTAGTCTTCTCCTATAATACTATATACTGTGCTCCAGACTAGTCCTCTCCTATAATACTATATACTGTGCTCCAGACTAGTCCTCTCCTATAATACTATATACTGTGCTCCAGACTAGTCCTCTCCTATAATACTATATACTGTGCTCCAGACTAGTCCTCTCCTATAATACTATATACTGTGCTCCAGACTAGTCCTCTCCTATAATTCTATATACTGTGCCCCAGACTAGTCCTCTCCTATAATTCTATATACTGTGCTCCAGACTAGTCTTCTCCTATAATACTATATACTGTGCTCCAGACTAGTCCTCTCCTATAATACTATATACTGTGCTCCAGACTAGTCCTCTCCTATAATACTATATACTGTGCTCCAGACTAGTCCTCTCCTATAATACTATATACTGTGCTCCAGACTAGTCCTCTCCTATAATACTATATACTGTGCTCCAGACTAGTCCTCTCCTATAATACTATATACTGTGCTCCAGACTAGTCCTCTCCTATAATTCTATATACTGTGCCCCAGACTAGTCCTCTCCTATAATTCTATATACTGTGCTCCAGACTAGTCTTCTCCTATAATACTATATACTGTGCTCCAGACTAGTCCTCTCCTATAATACTATATACTGTGCTCCAGACTAGTCCTCTCCAATAATACTATATACTGTGCCCCAGACTACTCCTCTCCTATAATACTATATACTGTGCCCCAGACTAGTCCTCTCCTATAATACTATATACTGTGCCCCAGACTAGTCCTCTCCTATAATACTATATACTGTGCTCCAGACTAGTCCTCTCCTATAATTCTATATACTGTGCCCCAGACTAGTCCTCTCCTATAATACTATATACTGTGCCCCAGACTAGTCCTCTCCTATAATTCTATATACTGTGCTCCAGACTAGTCCTCTCCTATAATACTATATACTGTGCTCCAGACTAGTCCTCTCCTATAATTCTATATACTGTGCCCCAGACTAGTCCTCTCCTATAATTCTATATACTGTGCTCCAGACTAGTCTTCTCCTATAATACTATATACTGTGCCCCAGACTAGTCCTCTCCTATAATACTATATACTGTGCTCCAGACTAGTCCTCTCCTATAATACTATATACTGTGCTCCAGACTAGACCTCTCCTATAATACTATACACTGTGCTCCAGACTAGTCCTCTCCTATAATTCTATATACTGTGCTCCAGACTAGACCTCTCCTATAATTCTATACACTGTGCTCCAGACTAGACCTCTCCTATAATACTATACACTGTGCTCCAGACTAGTCCTCTCCTATAATTCTATATATTGTGCCCCAGACTAGTCCTCTCCTATAATACTATATACTGTGCCCCAGACTAGTCCTCTCCTATAATACTATATACTGTGCCCCAGACTAGTCCTCTCCTATAATACTATATACTGTGCTCCAGACTAGACCTCTCCTATAATACTATACACTGTGCTCCAGACTAGTCCTCTCCTATAATTCTATATACTGTGCTCCAGACTAGTCCTCTCCTATAATTCTATATACTGTGCCCCAGACTAGACCTCTCCTATAATACTATATATTGTGCTCCAGACTAGTCCTCTCCTATAATACTATATACTGTGCTCCAGACTAGTCCTCTCCTATAATTCTATATACTGTGCTCCAGACTAGTCCTCTCCTATAATTCTATATACTGTGCTCCAGACTAGTCCTCTCCTATACTACTATATACTGTGCCCCAGACTAGTCCTCTCCTATAATTCTATATACTGTGCCCCAGACTAGTCCTCTCCTATAATACTATATACTGTGCCCCAGACTAGTCCTCTCCTATAATTCTATATACTGTGCTCCAGACTAGTCCTCTCCTATAATTCTATATACTGTGCTCCAGACTAGTCCTCCTCCTATAATTCTATATACTGTGCTCCAGACTAGTCCTCTCCTATAATACTATATACTGTGCCCCAGACTAGTCCTCTCCTATAATTCTAAATACTGTGCCCCAGACTAGTCCTCTCCTATAATACTATATACTGTGCTCCAGACTAGTCCTCTCCTATAATACTATATACTGTGCTCCAGACTAGTTCTCCTATAATTCTAAATACTGTGCCCCAGACTAGTCCTCTCCTATAATACTATATACTGTGCTCCAGACTAGTCCTCTCCTATAATTCTATATACTGTGCTCCAGACTAGTCCTCTCCTATAATTCTATATACTGTGCTCCAGACTAGTCCTCTCCTATACTACTATATACTGTGCCCCAGACTAGTCCTCTCCTATAATTCTATATACTGTGCTCCAGACTAGTCCTCTCCTATAATTCTAAATACTGTGCCCCAGACTAGTCCTCTCCTATAATACTATATACTGTGCCCCAGACTAGTCCTCTCCTATAATTCTATATACTGTGCTCCAGACTAGTCCTCTCCTATAATTCTATATACTGTGCTCCAGACTAGTCCTCCTCCTATAATTCTATATACTGTGCTCCAGACTAGTCCTCTCCTATAATACTATATACTGTGCCCCAGACTAGTCCTCTCCTATAATTCTAAATACTGTGCCCCAGACTAGTCCTCTCCTATAATACTATATACTGTGCTCCAGACTAGTCCTCTCCTATAATACTATATACTGTGCTCCAGACTAGTTCTCCTATAATTCTAAATACTGTGCCCCAGACTAGTCCTCTCCTATAATACTATATACTGTGCTCCAGACTAGTCCTCTCCTATAATTCTATATACTGTGCTCCAGACTAGTCCTCTCCTATACTACTATATACTGTGCCCCAGACTAGTCCTCTCCTATAATTCTATATACTGTGCTCCAGACTAGTCCTCTCCTATAATACTATATACTGTGCCCCAGACTAGTCCTCTCCTATAATTCTATATACTGTGCTCCAGACTAGTCCTCTCCTATAATACTATATACTGTGCTCCAGACTAGTCCTCTCCTATAATACTATATACTGTGCCCCAGACTACTCCTCTCCTATAATACTACATACTGTGCTCCAGACTAGTCCTCTCCTATAATACTATATACTGTGCTCCAGACTAGTCCTCTCCTATAATACTATATACTGTGCTCCAGACTAGTCCTCTCCTATAATACTATATACTGTGCCCCAGACTACTCCTCTCCTATAATACTATATACTGTGCTCCAGACTAGTCCTCTCCTATAATACTATATACTGTGCTCCAGACTAGTCCTCTCCTATAATACTATATACTGTGCTCCAGACTAGTCCTCTCCTATAATACTATATACTGTGCTCCACTAGTCCTCTCCTATAATTCTATATACTGTGCCCCAGACTAGTCCTCTCCTATAATTCTATATACTGTGCCCCAGACTAGTCCTCTCCTATAATACTATATACTGTGCTCCAGACTAGTCCTCTCCTATAATACTATATACTGTGCCCCAGACTAGTCCTCTCCTATAATACTATATACTGTGCTCCAGACTAGTCCTCTCCTATAATACTATATACTGTGCCCCAGACTAGTCCTCTCCTATAATACTATATACTGTGCCCCAGACTAGTCCTCTCCTATAATTCTATATACTGTGCCCCAGACTAGTCCTCTCCTATAATACTATATACTGTGCTCCAGACTAGTCCTCTCCTATACTACTATATACTGTGCCCCAGACTAGTCCTCTCCTATAATTCTATATACTGTGCTCCAGACTAGTCCTCTCCTATAATACTATATACTGTGCCCCAGACTAGTCCTCTCCTATAATTCTATATACTGTGCTCCAGACTAGTCCTCTCCTATACTACTATATACTGTGCCCCAGACTAGTCCTCTCCTATAATTCTATATACTGTGCCCCAGACTAGTCCTCTCCTATAATTCTATATACTGTGCTCCAGACTAGTCCTCTCCTATAATTCTATATACTGTGCCCCAGACTAGTCCTCTCCTATAATAATATATACTGTGCTCCAGACTAGTCCTCTCCTATAATACTATATACTGTGCTCCAGACTAGTCCTCTCCTATAATTCTATATACTGTGCCCCAGACTAGTCCTCTCCTATAATACTATATACAGTCCTATGAAAAAGTTTGGGCACCCCTATTAATCTTAATCATTTTTAGTTCTAAATATTTTGGTGTTTGCAGCAGCCATTTCAGTTTGATATATCTAATAACTGATGGACACAGTAATATTTCAGGATTGAAATGAGGGTTATTGTACTAACAGAAAATGTGCAATATGCATTAAACCAAAATTTGACCGGTGCAAAAGTATGGGCACCCTTATCATTTTATTGATTTGAATTCCCCTAACTACGTTTTACTGACTTACTGAAGCACAAAATTGGTTTTGTAACCTCAGTGAGCTTCATAGCCAGGTGTATCCAATCATAAGAAAAGGTATTTAAGGTGGCCAATTGCAAGTTGATCTCCTATTTGAATCTCCTCTGAAGAGTGGCATCATGGGCTACTCAAAACAACTCTCAAATGATCTGAAAACAAAGATTGTTCAACATAGTTGTTCAGGGGAAGGATACAAAACGTTGTCTCAGAGATTTAACCTGTCAGTTTCCACTGTGAGGAACATAGTAAGGAAATGGAAGAGCACAGGGACAGTTCTTGTTAAGCCCAGAAGTGGCAGGCCAAGAAAAATATCAGAAAGGCAGAGAAGAAGAATGGTGAGAAGAGTCAAGGACAATCCACAGACACCTCCAAAGAGCTGCAGCATCATCTTGCTGCAAATGGTGTCACTGTGCATCGGTAACTATACAGCGCACTTTGCACAAATAGAAGCTGTATGGGAGAGTGATGAGAAAGAAGCCGTTTCTGCACGTACGCCACAAATAGAGTCACTGCCTGAGGTATGAAAAAGCACATTTGGACAAGGCAGCTTCATTTTGGAAACAAAAATTGAGTTGTTTGGTTATAAAAAAAGGCGTTATGCATGGCGTCCAAAAAGAAACAGCATTCCAAGAAAAACACATGCTACCCACTGTAAAATTTGGTGGAGGTTCCATCATGCTTTGGGGCTGTGTGGCCAATGCCGGCATCGGGAATCTTGTTAAAGTTGAGGGTCTCATGGATTCCACTCAGTATCAGCAGATTCTTGAGAATAATGTTCAAGAATCAGTGACGAAGTTGAAGTTACGCCGGGGATGGATATTTCAGCAAGACAATGATCCAAAACACCGCTCCAAATCCTCAGGCATTCATGCAGAGGAACAATGACAATGTTCTGGAATGGCCATCCCAGTCCCCAGACCTGAATATCATTGAACATCTGTGGGATGATTGGAAGCGGGCTGTCCATGCTCGGCCACCATCTAACTTAACTGAACTTGAATTGTTTGTCCAAAATACCTTTATCCAGGATCCAGGAACTGATTAAAAGCTACAGGAAGCGACTAGAGGCTGTTATCTTTGCAAAAGGAGGATCTACTAAATATTAATGTCACTTTTCTGTTGAGGTGCCCATACTTTTGCACCAGTCAAATTTTGGTTTAATGCATATTGCACATTTTCTGTTAGTACAATAAACCTCATTTCAATCCTGAAATATTACTGTGTCCATCAGTTATTAGATATATCAAACTGAAATGGCTGCTGCAAACACCAAAATATTTAGAACTAAAAATGATTAAGATTAATAGGGGTGCCCAAACATTTTCATAGAACTGTACTGTGCTCCAGACTAGTCCTCTCCTATAATTCTATATACTGTGCTCCAGACTAGTCCTCTCCTATAATTCTATATACTGTGCTCCAGACTAGTCCTCTCCTATAATTCTATATACTGTGCTCCAGACTAGTCCTCCTCCTATAATAATATATACTGTGCCCCAGACTAGTCCTCTCCTATAATACTATATACTGTGCTCCAGACTAGTCCTCCTCCTATAATTCTATATACTGTGCTCCAGACTAGTCCTCTCCTATAATACTATATACTGTGCCCCAGACTAGTCCTCTCCTATAATACTATATACTGTGCTCCAGACTAGTCCTCCTCCTATAATACTATATACTGTGCCCCAGACTAGTCCTCTCCTATAATTCTATATACTGTGCTCCAGACTAGTCCTCTCCTATAATTCTATATACTGTGCTCCAGACTAGTCCTCTCCTATAATTCTATATACTGTGCTCCAGACTAGTCCTCTCCTATAATAATATATACTGTGCTCCAGACTAGTCCTCTCCTATAATTCTATATACTGTGCTCCAGACTAGTCCTCTCCTATAATAATATATACTGTGCTCCTGACTAGTCCTCTCCTATAATTCTATATACTGTGCTCCAGACTAGTCCTCTCCTATAATTCTATATACTGTGCTCCTGACTAGTCCTCTCCTATAATACTATATACTGTGCTCCAGACTAGTCCTCTCCTATAATTCTATATACTGTGCTCCAGACTAGTCCTCTCCTATAATACTATATACTGTGCTCCAGACTAGTCCTCTCCTATAATTCTATATACTGTGCTCCAGACTAGTCCTCTCCTATAATACTATATACTGTGCTCCAGACTAGTCCTCTCCTATAATTCTATATACTGTGCTCCAGACTAGTCCTCTCCTATAATAATATATACTGTGCTCCAGACTAGTCCTCTCCTATAATTCTATATACTGTGCTCCAGACTAGTCCTCTCCTATAATTCTATATACTGTGCTCCTGACTAGTCCTCTCCTATAATACTATATACTGTGCACCAGACTAGTCCTCTCCTATAATTCTATATACTGTGCCCCAGACTAGTCCTCTCCTATAATACTATATACTGTGCTCCAGACTAGTCCTCTCCTATAATACTATATACTGTGCTCCAGACTAGTCCTCTCCTATAATACTATATACTGTGCCCCAGACTAGTCCTCTCCTATAATACTATATACTGTGCACCAGACTAGTCCTCTCCTATAATACTATATACTGTGCCCCAGACTAGTCCTCTCCTATAATACTATATACTGTGCTCCAGACTAGTCCTCTCCTATAATACTATATACTGTGCTCCAGACTAGTCCTCTCCTATAATACTATATACTGTGCTCCAGACTAGTCCTCTCCTATAATTCTATATACTGTGCTCCAGACTAGTCCTCTCCTATAATTCTATATATTGTGCCCCAGACTAGTCCTCCTATAATTCTATATACTGTGCTCCAGACTAGTCCTCTTCTATAATTCTATATACTGTGCCCCAGACTAGTCCTCTCCTATAATACTATATACTGTGCTCCAGACTAGTCCTCTCCTATAATACTATATACTGTGCCCCAGACTAGTCCTCCTCCTATAATACTATATACTGTGCTCCAGACTAGTCCTCTCCTATAATACTATATACTGTGCCCCAGACTAGTCCTCTCCTATAATTCTATATACTGTGCTCCTCTAGTCTCCTCCTATAATACTATATACTGTGCCCCAGACTAGTCCTCTCCTATAATTCTATATACTGTGCTCCAGACTAGTCCTCCTATAATTCTATATACTGTGCTCCAGACTAGTCCTCTCCTATAATTCTATATACTGTGCTCCAGACTAGTCCTCTCCTATAATACTATATACTGTGCCCCAGACTAGTCCTCCTCCTATAATACTATATACTGTGCTCCAGACTAGTCCTCTCCTATAATACTATATACTGTGCTCCAGACTAGTCCTCTCCTATAATACTATATACTGTGCTCCAGACTAGTCCTCTCCTATAATACTATATACTGTGCTCCAGACTAGTCCTCTCCAATAATACTATATACTGTGCTCCAGACTAGTCCTCTCCTATAATACTATATACTGTGCTCCAGACTAGTCCTCTCCTATAATACTATATACTGTGCCCCAGACTAGTCCTCTCCTATAATACTATATACTGTGCCCCAGACTAGTCCTCTCCTATAATTCTATATATTGTGCTCCAGACTAGTCCTCTCCTATAATTCTATATACTGTGCCCCAGACTAGTCCTCTCCTATAATACTATATACTGTGCCCCAGACTAGTCCTCCTATAATTCTATATACTGTGCCCCAGACTAGTCCTCTCCTATAATACTATATACTGTGCTCCAGACTAGTCCTCTCCTATAATACTATATACTGTGCTCCAGACTAGTCCTCTCCTATAATACTATATACTGTGCCCCAGACTAGTCCTCTCCTATAATACTATATACTGTGCTCCAGACTAGTCCTCTCCTATAATACTATATACTGTGCCCCAGACTAGTCCTCTCCTATAATACTATATACTGTGCTCCAGACTAGTCCTCTCCAATAATACTATATACTGTGCTCCAGACTAGTCCTCTCCAATAATACTATATACTGTGCCCCAGACTACTCCTCTCCTATAATACTATATACTGTGCCCCAGACTAGTCCTCTCCTATAATACTATATACTGTGCCCCAGACTAGTCCTCTCCTATAATACTATATACTGTGCCCCAGACTAGTCCTCTTCTATATACTGTGCCCCAGACTAGTCCTCTCCTATAATTCTATATACTGTGCCCCAGACTAGTCCTCTCCTATAATACTATATACTGTGCCCCAGACTAGTCCTCTCCTATAATACTATATACTGTGCTCCAGACTAGTCCTCTCCTATAATTCTATATACTGTGCCCCAGACTAGTCCTCTCCTATAATACTATATACTGTGCTCCAGACTAGACCTCTCCTATAATACTATAGACTGTGCTCCAGACTAGTCCTCTCCTATAATACTATATACTGTGCTCCAGACTAGTCCTCTCCTATAATTCTATATACTGTGCTCCAGACTAGTCCTCCTATAATTCTATATACTGTGCTCCAGACTAGTCCTCTCCTATAATTCTATATACTGTGCTCCAGACTAGTCCTCCTATAATTCTATATACTGTGCTCCAGACTAGTCCTCTCCTATAATACTATATACTGTGCTCCAGACTAGTCCTCCCCTATAATACTATATACTGTGCCCCAGACTAGTCCTCTCCTATAATACTATATACTGTGCCCCAGACTAGACCTCTCCTATAATACTATATACTGTGCCCCAGACTAGTCCTCCCCTATAATACTATATACTGTGCCCCAGACTAGTCCTCTCCTATAATACTATATACTGTGCCCCAGACTAGTCCTCCTATAATTCTATATACTGTGCTCCAGACTAGTCCTCTTCTATAATTCTATATACTGTGCCCCAGACTAGTCCTCTCCTATAATACTATATACTGTGCTCCAGACTAGTCCTCTCCTATAATACTATATACTGTGCCCCAGACTAGTCCTCCTCCTATAATACTATATACTGTGCTCCAGACTAGTCCTCTCCTATAATACTATATACTGTGCCCCAGACTAGTCCTCTCCTATAATTCTATATACTGTGCTCCTCTAGTCTCCTCCTATAATACTATATACTGTGCCCCAGACTAGTCCTCTCCTATAATTCTATATACTGTGCTCCAGACTAGTCCTCCTATAATTCTATATACTGTGCTCCAGACTAGTCCTCTCCTATAATTCTATATACTGTGCCCCAGACTAGTCCTCTCCTATAATACTATATACTGTGCTCCAGACTAGTCCTCTCCTATAATACTATATACTGTGCCCCAGACTAGTCCTCCTCCTATAATACTATATACTGTGCTCCAGACTAGTCCTCTCCTATAATACTATATACTGTGCTCCAGACTAGTCCTCTCCTATAATACTATATACTGTGCTCCAGACTAGTCCTCTCCTATAATACTATATACTGTGCTCCAGACTAGTCCTCTCCAATAATACTATATACTGTGCTCCAGACTAGTCCTCTCCTATAATACTATATACTGTGCTCCAGACTAGTCCTCTCCTATAATACTATATACTGTGCCCCAGACTAGTCCTCTCCTATAATACTATATACTGTGCCCCAGACTAGTCCTCTCCTATACTACTATATACTGTGCCCCAGACTAGTCCTCTCCTATAATTCTATATATTGTGCTCCAGACTAGTCCTCTCCTATAATTCTATATACTGTGCCCCAGACTAGTCCTCTCCTATAATACTATATACTGTGCCCCAGACTAGTCCTCCTATAATTCTATATACTGTGCCCCAGACTAGTCCTCTCCTATAATACTATATACTGTGCTCCAGACTAGTCCTCTCCTATAATACTATATACTGTGCTCCAGACTAGTCCTCTCCTATAATACTATATACTGTGCCCCAGACTAGTCCTCTCCTATAATACTATATACTGTGCTCCAGACTAGTCCTCTCCAATAATACTATATACTGTGCTCCAGACTAGTCCTCTCCAATAATACTATATACTGTGCCCCAGACTACTCCTCTCCTATAATACTATATACTGTGCCCCAGACTAGTCCTCTCCTATAATACTATATACTGTGCCCCAGACTAGTCCTCTCCTATAATACTATATACTGTGCCCCAGACTAGTCCTCTTCTATATACTGTGCCCCAGACTAGTCCTCTCCTATAATTCTATATACTGTGCCCCAGACTAGTCCTCTCCTATAATACTATATACTGTGCCCCAGACTAGTCCTCTCCTATAATACTATATACTGTGCTCCAGACTAGTCCTCTCCTATAATTCTATATACTGTGCCCCAGACTAGTCCTCTCCTATAATACTATATACTGTGCTCCAGACTAGACCTCTCCTATAATACTATAGACTGTGCTCCAGACTAGTCCTCTCCTATAATACTATATACTGTGCTCCAGACTAGTCCTCTCCTATAATTCTATATACTGTGCTCCAGACTAGTCCTCCTATAATTCTATATACTGTGCTCCAGACTAGTCCTCTCCTATAATTCTATATACTGTGCTCCAGACTAGTCCTCCTATAATTCTATATACTGTGCTCCAGACTAGTCCTCTCCTATAATACTATATACTGTGCTCCAGACTAGTCCTCCCCTATAATACTATATACTGTGCCCCAGACTAGTCCTCTCCTATAATACTATATACTGTGCCCCAGACTAGACCTCTCCTATAATACTATATACTGTGCCCCAGACTAGTCCTCCCCTATAATACTATATACTGTGCCCCAGACTAGTCCTCTCCTATAATACTATATACTGTGCTCCAGACTAGTCCTCTCCTATAATACTATATACTGTGCTCCAGACTAGACCTCTCCTATAATTCTATATACTGTGCCCCAGACTAGTCCTCTCCTATAATACTATATACTGTGCCCCAGACTAGTCCTCTCCTATAATACTATATACTGTGCTCCAGACTAGTCCTCTCCTATAATACTATATACTGTGCTCCAGACTAGACCTCTCCTATAATACTATACACTGTGCTCCAGACTAGTCCTCTCCTATAATTCTATATACTGTGCTCCAGACTAGTCCTCTCCTATAATTCTATATACTGTGCTCCAGACTAGTCCTCTCCTATAATACTATATACTGTGCTCCAGACTAGTCCTCTCCTATAATTCTATATACTGTGCTCCAGACTAGTCTTCTCCTATAATTCTATATACTGTGCTCCAGACTAGTCCTCTCCTATACTACTATATACTGTGCTCCAGACTAGTCCTCTCCTATAATACTATATACTGTGCCCCAGACTAGTCCTCTCCTATAATACTATATACTGTGCTCCAGACTAGTTCTCCTATAATTCTATATACTGTGCCCCAGACTAGTCCTCTCCTATAATACTATACACTGTGCTCCAGACTAGTCCTCTCCTATAATTCTAAATACTGTGCCCCAGACTAGTCCTCTCCTATAATACTATATACTGTGCTCCAGACTAGTCCTCTCCTATAATACTATATACTGTGCCCCACACTAGTCCTCTCCTATAATACTATATACTGTGCTCCAGACTAGTTCTCCTATAATTCTAAATACTGTGCCCCAGACTAGTCCTCTCCTATACTACTATATACTGTGCTCCAGACTAGTCCTCTCCTATACTACTATATACTGTGCCCCAGACTAGTCCTCTCCTATAATTCTATATACTGTGCTCCAGACTAGTCCTCTCCTATACTACTATATACTGTGCCCCAGACTAGTCCTCTCCTATAATTCTATATACTGTGCTCCAGACTAGTCCTCTCCTATAATTCTAAATACTGTGCCCCAGACTAGTCCTCTCCTATAATACTATATACTGTGCTCCAGACTAGTCCTCTTCTATAATTCTATATACTGTGCTCCAGACTAGTCCTCTCCTATAATACTATATACTGTGCCCCAGACTAGTCCTCTCCTATAATTCTATATACTGTGCTCCAGACTAGTCCTCTCCTATAATTCTATATACTGTGCCCCAGACTAGTCCTCTCCTATAATAATATATACTGTGCTCCAGACTAGTCCTCTCCTATAATACTATATACTGTGCTCCAGACTAGTCCTCTCCTATAATTCTATATACTGTGCTCCAGACTAGTCCTCTCCTATAATTCTATATACTGTGCTCCAGACTAGTCCTCTCCTATAATACTATATACTGTGCTCCAGACTAGTCCTCTCCTATAATAATATATACTGTGCTCCAGACTAGTTCTCCTATAATTCTATATACTGTGCCCCAGACTAGTCCTCTCCTATAATTCTATATACTGTGCTCCAGACTAGTCCTCTCCTATAATACTATATACAGTCCTATGAAAAAGTTTGGGCACCCCTATTAATCTTAATCATTTTTAGTTCTAAATATTTTGGTGTTTGCAGCAGCCATTTCAGTTTGATATATCTAATAACTGATGGACACAGTAATATTTCAGGATTGAAATGAGGTTTATTGTACTAACAGAAAATGTGCAATATGCATTAAACCAAAATTTGACCGGTGCAAAAGTATGGGCACCCTTATCATTTTATTGATTTGAATTCCCCTAACTACGTTTTACTGACTTACTGAAGCACAAAATTGGTTTTGTAACCTCAGTGAGCTTCATAGCCAGATGTATCCAATCATAAGAAAAGGTATTTAAGGTGGCCAATTGCAAGTTGTTCTCCTATTTGAATCTCCTCTGAAGAGTGGCATCATGGGCTACTCAAAACAACTCTCAAATGATCTGAAAACAAAGATTGTTCAACATAGTTGTTCAGGGGAAGGATACAAAACGTTGTCTCAGAGATTTAACCTGTCAGTTTCCACTGTGAGGAACATAGTAAGGAAATGGAAGAGCACAGGGACAGTTCTTGTTAAGCCCAGAAGTGGCAGGCCAAGAAAAATATCAGAAAGGCAGAGAAGAAGAATGGTGAGAACAGTCAAGGACAATCCACAGACACCTCCAAAGAGCTGCAGCATCATCTTGCTGCAGATGGTGTCACTGTGCATCGGTCAACTATACAGCGCACTTTGCACAAATAGAAGCTGTATGGGAGAGTGATGAGAAAGAAGCCGTTTCTGCACGTACGCCACAAATAGAGTCACTGCCTGAGGTATGAAAAAGCACATTTGGACAAGGCAGCTTCATTTTGGAAACAAAAATTGAGTTGTTTGGTTATAAAAAAAGGCGTTATGCATGGCGTCCAAAAAGAAACAGCATTCCAAGAAAAACACATGCTACCCACTGTAAGATTTGGTGGAGGTTCCATCATGCTTTGGGGCTGTGTGGACAATGCCGGCATCGGGAATCTTGGTAAAGTTGAGGGTCGCATGGATTCCACTCAGTATCAGCAGATTCTTGAGAATAATGTTCAAGAATCAGTGACGAAGTTGAAGTTACGCCGGGGATGGATATTTCAGCAAGACAATGATCCAAAACACCGCTCCAAATCCTCAGGCATTCATGCAGAGGAACAATGACAATGTTCTGGAATGGCCATCCCAGTCCCCAGACCTGAATATCATTGAACATCTGTGGGATGATTGGAAGCGGGCTGTCCATGCTCGGCGACCATCAAACTGAACTGAACTTGAATTGTTTGTCCAAAATACCTTTATCCAGGATCCAGGAACTGATTAAAAGCTACAGGAAGCGACTAGAGGCTGTTATCTTTGCAAAAGGAGGATCTACTAAATATTAATGTCACTTTTCTGTTGAGGTGCCCATACTTTTGCACCAGTCAAATTTTGGTTTAATGCATATTGCACATTTTCTGTTAGTACAATAAACCTCATTTCAATCCTGAAATATTACTGTCCATCAGTTATTAGATATATCAAACTGAAATGGCTGCTGCAAATACCAAAATATTTAGAACTAAAAATGATTAAGATTAATAGGGGTGCCCAAACTTTTTCATAGAACTGTACTGTGCTCCAGACTAGTCCTCTCCTATAATACTATATACTGTGCTCCAGACTAGTCCTCTCCTATAATTCTATATACTGTGCTCCAGACTAGTCCTCTCCTATAATTCTATATACTGTGCTCCAGACTAGTCCTCTCCTATAATTCTATATACTGTGCTCCTGACTAGTCCTCTCCTATAATACTATATACTGTGCTCCAGACTAGTCCTCTCCTATAATTCTATATACTGTGCCCCAGACTAGTCCTCTCCTATAATACTATATACTGTGCTCCAGACTAGTCCTCTCCTATAATACTATATACTGTGCCCCAGACTAGTCCTCTCCTATAATACTATATACTGTGCCCCAGACTAGTCCTCTCCTATAATACTATATACTGTGCCCCAGACTAGTCCTCTCCTATAATACTATATACTGTGCTCCAGACTAGACCTCTCCTATAATACTATATACTGTGCTCCAGACTAGTCCTCTCCTATAATACTATATACTGTGCTCCAGACTAGTCCTCTCCTATAATACTATATACTGTGCCCCAGACTAGTCCTCTCCTATAATACTATATACTGTGCTCCAGACTAGTCCTCTCCTATAATTCTATATACCGTGCTCCAGACTAGTCCTCTCCTATAATTCTATATATTGTGCCCCAGACTAGTCCTCTCCTATAATTCTATATACTGTGCTCCAGACTAGTCCTCTCCTATAATACTATATACTGTGCTCCAGACTAGTCCTCCTATAATTCTATATACTGTGCTCCAGACTAGTCCTCTCCTATAATTCCATATACTGTGCTCCACTAGTCCTCTCCTATAATACTATATACTGTGCTCCAGACTAGTCCTCTCCTATAATACTATATACTGTGCTCCAGACTAGTCCTCTCCTATAATACTATATACTGTGCCCCAGACTAGTCCTCTCCTATAATACTATATACTGTGCCCCAGACTAGTCCTCTCCTATAATACTATATACTGTGCTCCAGACTAGTCCTCTCCTATAATTCTATATACCGTGCTCCAGACTAGTCCTCTCCTATAATTCTATATACTGTGCTCCAGACTAGTCCTCTCCTATAATTCTATATATTGTGCCCCAGACTAGTCCTCTCCTATAATTCTATATACTGTGCTCCAGACTAGTCCTCTCCTATAATACTATATACTGTGCTCCAGACTAGTCCTCCTATAATTCTATATACTGTGCTCCAGACTAGTCCTCCTATAATTCTATACACTGTGCTCCAGACTAGTCCTCTCCTATAATACTATATACTGTGCTCCAGACTAGTCCTCGCCTATAATCCTATATACTGTGCTCCAGACTAGTCCTCTCCTATAATACTATATACTGTGCCCCAGTCTAGTCCTCTCCTATAATACTATATACTGTGCTCCAGACTAGTCCTCTCCTATAATACTATATACTGTGCTCCAGACTAGTCCTCCTATAATTCTATATACTGTGCTCCAGACTAGTCCTCCTATAATTCTATATACTGTGCTCCAGACTAGTCCTCTCCTATAATACTATATACGGTGCTCCAGACTAGTCCTCTCCTATAATACTATATACGGTGCTCCAGACTAGTCCTCTCCTATAATTCTATATACTGTGCTCCAGACTAGTCCTCCTATAATTCTATATACTGTGCTCCAGACTAGTCCTCTCCTATAATACTATATACTGTGCCCCAGACTAGTCCTCTCCTATAATACTATATACTGTGCTCCAGACTAGTCCTCTCCTATAATACTATATACTGTGCCCCAGACTAGTCCTCTCCTATAATACTATATACTGTGCCCCAGACTAGTCCTCTCCTATAATACTATATACTGTGCTCCAGACTAGTCCTCTCCTATAATACTATATACTGTGTTCCAGACTAGTCCTCTCCTATAATACTATATACTGTGCCCCAGACTAGTCCTCTCCTATAATACTATATACTGTGCTCCAGACTAGTCCTCTCCTATAATTCTATATACTGTGCTCCAGACTAGTCCTCTCCTATAATTCTATATACTGTGCTCCAGACTAGTCCTCCTATAATTCTATATACTGTGCTCCAGACTAGTCCTCCTCCTATAATTCTATATACTGTGCTCCAGACTAGTCCTCCTATAATTCTATATACTGTGCTCCAGACTAGTCCTCTCCTATAATACTATATACTGTGCCCCAGACTAGTCCTCTCCTATAATACTATATACTGTGCTCCAGACTAGTCCTCCTATAATTCTATATACTGTGCTCCAGACTAGTCCTCCTATAATTCTATATACTGTGCTCCAGACTAGTCCTCCTCCTATAATTCTATATACTGTGCTCCAGACTAGTCCTCTCCTATAATTCTATATACTGTGCCCCAGACTAGTCCTCTCCTATAATACTATATACTGTGCCCCAGACTAGTCCTCTCCTATAATACTATATACTGTGCCCCAGACTAGTCCTCTCCTATAATACTATATACTGTGCTCCAGACTAGTCCTCTCCTATAATACTATATACTGTGCTCCAGACTAGTCCTCTCCTATAATACTATATACTGTGCTCCAGACTAGTCCTCTCCTATAATACTATATACTGTGCTCCAGACTAGTCCTCTCCTATAATACTATATACTGTGCTCCAGACTAGTCCTCTCCTATAATTCTATATACCGTGCTCCAGACTAGTCCTCTCCTATAATTCTATATACTGTGCTCCAGACTAGTCCTCTCCTATAATTCTATATATTGTGCCCCAGACTAGTCCTCTCCTATAATTCTATATACTGTGCTCCACTAGTCCTCTCCTATAATACTATATACTGTGCTCCAGACTAGTCCTCTCCTATAATACTATATACTGTGCTCCAGACTAGTCCTCTCCTATAATACTATATACTGTGCCCCAGACTAGTCCTCTCCTATAATACTATATACTGTGCTCCAGACTAGTCCTCCTATAATTCTATATACTGTGCTCCAGACTAGTCCTCTCCTATAATACTATATACTGTGCCCCAGACTAGTCCTCTCCTATAATACTATATACTGTGCTCCAGACTAGTCCTCCTATAATTCTATATACTGTGCTCCAGACTAGTCCTCTTCTATAATTCTATATACTGTGCCCCAGACTAGTCCTCTCCTATAATACTATATACTGTGCTCCAGACTAGTCCTCTCCTATAATACTATATACTGTGCTCCAGACTAGTCCTCTCCTATAATACTATATACTGTGCCCCAGACTAGTCCTCTCCTATAATACTATATACTGTGCCCCAGACTAGTCCTCTCCTATAATTCTATATACTGTGCTCCAGACTAGTCCTCTCCTATAATACTATATACTGTGCCCCAGTCTAGTCCTCTCCTATAATACTATATACTGTGCTCCAGACTAGTCCTCTCCTATAATACTATATACTGTGCTCCAGACTAGTCCTCTCCTATAATACTATATACAGTGCTCCAGACTAGTCCTCTCCTATAATACTATATACTGTGCTCCAGACTAGTCCTCTCCTATAATTCTATATACTGTGCTCCAGACTAGTCCTCTCCTATAATACTATATACGGTGCTCCAGACTAGTCCTCTCCTATAATACTATATACTGTGCTCCAGACTAGTCCTCCTCCTATAATACTATATACTGTGCTCCAGACTAGTCCTCCTCCTATAATTCTATATACTGTTCTCCAGACTAGTCCTCCTATAATTCTATATACTGTGCTCCAGACTAGTCCTCTCCTATAATACTATATACTGTGCTCCAGACTAGTCCTCTCCTATAATACTATATACTGTGCTCCAGACTAGTCCTCTCCTATAATACTATATACTGTGCTCCAGACTAGTCCTCTCCTATAATACTATATACTGTGCTCCAGACTAGTCCTCTCCTATAATTCTATATACTGTGCTCCAGACTAGTCCTCTCCTATAATTCTATATACTGTGCTCCAGACTAGTCCTCTCCTATAATTCTATATACTGTGCTCCAGACTAGTCCTCTCCTATAATACTATATACTGTGCTCCAGACTAGTCCTCTCCTATAATACTATATACTGTGCTCCAGACTAGTCCTCTCCTATAATTCTATATACTGTGCTCCAGACTAGTCCTCTCCTATAATTCTATATACTGTGCTCCAGACTAGTCCTCCTATAATTCTATATACTGTGCTCCAGACTAGTCCTCCTCCTATAATTCTATATACTGTGCTCCAGACTAGTCCTCCTATAATTCTATATACTGTGCTCCAGACTAGTCCTCTCCTATAATACTATATACTGTGCCCCAGACTAGTCCTCTCCTATAATACTATATACTGTGCTCCAGACTAGTCCTCCTATAATTCTATATACTGTGCTCCAGACTAGTCCTCTCCTATAATTCTATATACTGTGCCCCAGACTAGTCCTCCTATAATTCTATATACTGTGCTCCAGACTAGTCCTCTCCTATAATTCTATATACTGTGCTCCAGACTAGTCCTCTCCTATAATACTATATACTGTGCTCCAGACTAGTCCTCTCCTATAATACTATATACTGTGCTCCAGACTAGTCCTCTCCTATAATACTATATACTGTGCTCCAGACTAGTCCTCCTCCTATAATTCTATATACTGTGCTCCAGACTAGTCCTCCTATAATTCTATATACTGTGCTCCAGACTAGTCGTCCTATAATTCTATATACTGTGCTCCAGACTAGTCCTCCTCCTATAATTCTATATACTGTGCTCCAGACTAGTCCTCTCCTATAATACTATATACTGTGCTCCAGACTAGTCCTCTCCTATAATACTATATACTGTGCTCCAGACTAGTCCTCTCCTATAATACTATATACTGTGCTCCAGACTAGTCCTCCTCCTATAATTCTATATACTGTGCTCCAGACTAGTCCTCCTATAATTCTATATACTGTGCTCCAGACTAGTCCTCCTATAATTCTATATACTGTGCTCCAGACTAGTCCTCTCCTATAATACTATATACTGTGCTCCAGACTAGTCCTCCTCCTATAATTCTATATACTGTGCTCCAGACTAGTCCTCTCCTATAATTCTATATACTGTGCTCCAGACTAGTCCTCTCCTATAATACTATATACTGTGCTCCAGACTAGTCCTCTCCTATAATTCTATATACTGTTCTCCAGACTAGTCCTCCTATAATTCTATATACTGTGCTCCAGACTAGTCCTCTCCTATAATACTATATACTGTGCTCCAGACTAGTCCTCCTCCTATAATTCTATATACTGTGCTCCAGACTAGTCCTCTCCTATAATTCTATATACTGTGCTCCAGACTAGTCCTCTCCTATAATACTATATACTGTGCTCCAGACTAGTCCTCTCCTATAATTCTATATACTGTTCTCCAGACTAGTCCTCCTATAATTCTATATACTGTGCTCCAGACTAGTCCTCTCCTATAATACTATATACTGTGCTCCAGACTAGTCCTCTCCTATAATTCTATATACTGTGCTCCAGACTAGTCCTCTCCTATAATTCTATATACTGTGCTCCAGACTAGTCCTCTCCTATAATACTATATACTGTGCTCCAGACTAGTCCTCTCCTATAATACTATATACTGTGCTCCAGACTAGTCCTCTCCTATAATACTATATACTGTGCTCCAGACTAGTCCTCTCCTATAATACTATATACTGTGCTCCAGACTAGTCCTCCTCCTATAATTCTATATACTGTGCTCCAGACTAGTCCTCCTATAATTCTATATACTGTGCTCCAGACTAGTCCTCCTATAATTCTATATACTGTGCTCCAGACTAGTCCTCCTCCTATAATTCTATATACTGTGCTCCAGACTAGTCCTCCTATAATTCTATATACTGTGCTCCAGACTAGTCCTCTCCTATAATACTATATACTGTGCTCCAGACTAGTCCTCTCCTATAATACTATATACTGTGCTCCAGGCTAGTCCTCTCCTATAATACTATATACTGTGCTCCAGGCTAGTCCTCTCCTATAATACTATATACTGTGCTCCAGACTAGTCCTCCTCCTATAATTCTATATACTGTGCTCCAGACTAGTCCTCTCCTATAATTCTATATACTGTGCTCCAGACTAGTCCTCTCCTATAATACTATATACTGTGCTCCAGACTAGTCCTCTCCTATAATTCTATATACTGTGCTCC
Source organism: Leptodactylus fuscus (assembly GCF_031893055.1). NCBI lineage: Eukaryota > Metazoa > Chordata > Amphibia > Anura > Leptodactylidae > Leptodactylus > Leptodactylus fuscus. The sequence goes on from NW_027440226.1 coordinate 118,812, forward strand.
AGACTAGTCCTCTCCTATAATACTATATACTGTGCTCCAGACTAGTCCTCTCCTATAATACTATATACTGTGCTCCAGACTAGTCCTCTCCTATAATACTATATACTGTGCTCCAGACTAGTCCTCTCCTATAATACTATATACTGTGCTCCAGACTAGTCCTCCTCCTATAATTCTATATACTGTGCTCCAGACTAGTCCTCCTATAATTCTATATACTGTGCTCCAGACTAGTCCTCCTATAATTCTATATACTGTGCTCCAGACTAGTCCTCCTCCTATAATTCTATATACTGTGCTCCAGACTAGTCCTCCTATAATTCTATATACTGTGCTCCAGACTAGTCCTCTCCTATAATACTATATACTGTGCTCCAGACTAGTCCTCTCCTATAATACTATATACTGTGCTCCAGGCTAGTCCTCTCCTATAATACTATATACTGTGCTCCAGACTAGTCCTCTCCTATAATACTATATACTGTGCTCCAGACTAGTCCTCTCCTATAATACTATATACTGTGCTCCAGACTAGTCCTCCCCCTATACTGTTATCCACATCATTCTCACCTCTGTATGTGACAACCAGTTTGGGCACCATTACAGCATCCACCAGTCCCAGGGTAGTCAGCCAGTGATATGTGTGACATACAGCATGGCACTGGTCACAGATTTGCTGGTGACAACCACCCAGTGACCCTATCGCTGTAATGTCAGCCATATTGGTTGTCACCCAGCACTAATGATTAGAGGACGTGGTGTGACGGTTACAGATCCTCGGCATTGCCACAAGAGCAGTAATAATCCATCGCAATCTTCCTCGTTACCTTCTGACACAACGTTACATTCATTTCTATAGCAAATTAGTAAACAGCAATTAATCATGTAAACTGTGACGTCACAATCCTAGAAGTAATAAGTAATGTGCAGGAAATCATCCCGATCTCTACAAGGCAGAGAGGCGGCTACTCCGGGGGGGAGGGGCTGTATGGAAAGTGGATTATACTAACTGATCACATGGTGACAGATCCTGGAGAAACCTGGAACAGTCCTCATATACAGTCCTTGTCCTACAGGTCAGATCCTCAATCATCCAAACGTGTCATCTAACGTGTAATGACTCTGCCTGGTCTCAACACAGGCAACAATGGGTAGCAAAGAAGACGTTGCCATTCCTCCATCATTCCTCTGCCATTCCTTCCTCATTCCTCTGCCATTCCTCCATTTTTTTTCCTCCATAGTTCCTCCATCATTCCTTTGCTATTCCTCACCATTCCTCCATTATTTCTCCATCATTCATTCCTATACCATTCCTCCATCATTCCTCTGCCATTCTTCCATAATTCCTCCATAATTCATTCCTCTGACATTCCCCCATAATTCCTTTGCTATTCCTCACCATTCCTCCGCCATTCATTCCTCCTTAATTCCTCTGCCATTCGTTCCTCCACCATTCATTTCTCCACCATTCATTTCTCCGCCATTCATTTCTCTGCCATTCATTCCTCCGCCATTCATTTCTCTGCCATTCATTCCTCCGCCATTCATTCCTCCGCCATTCATTCCTCCGCCATTCATTCCTCCGCCATTCATTCCTCCGCCATTCATTCCTCCGCCATTCATTCCTCCGCCATTCATTCCTCCGCCATTCATTCCTCCGCCATTCATTCCTCCGCCATTCATTCCTCCGCCATTCATTCCTCCGCCATTCATTCCTCCATCATTCCTCCGCCATCTCTTATTTCCTGAATTGTTCTTGAGGTTCTGTGATCCTCCTTGATTCCTTGTGGTGTTTAGTACGTGGCCCGAACCTCCAGGAATCCGAAGACCCCAAATAATGTGACTTGTATTGGCTGAGTAAGATCCCTGGGCCTCCGTGTAGCAGCAGTAGATCATGCGTGTGATTGACGTGTTATGTGAGCTGACATTTATCGGCCTCTTGGCTTGTTGCTTTGCCGGTGGCTATTTGTACCATTCTTCTAGAAGGTTCCTCGGCCTGGTATTGTGACTTATTACCCACACGCAGCTCATTCCTCGGGGTTTTCACAAGTGTTTGTCTCAGCGGTGCTGCCTGACGTCGTACATGCTTTATAACACCGCCATAGGGCTACATAATATACAGCACACTGTTTCTACTGCCGCAGGCCCCTCCTAATAGATTGTATTACTACTAGGACATTTCTACTGCTGTTATTGTATATTACGCCTGTACTACCGCAGTAAACCTCTTGGGGCGCTGCCTCTTATTACTATATTGATAGTTGTACCATTCTATTCCTGATGTAATAATACAGATCTGTTACAATTGTGAGAGGAATCACAGACCCTTCAGTCTCTCCCCCCTCAGTGCGGTGCCTCATGGTCGGCCTTACAGCCTGTATATAGTGTGTGTATATAGTGTGTGTATATAATGTGTGTATATATAGTGTGTGTGTGTGTGTGTGTGTGTGTGTGTGTGTATATAGTGTGTGTCGGGAATCTCTGCTCCTGTAAGGTTACCAGGCCAGGCTGTGAAGTGTCTGCAGTCTTCAGGCCGCTCCTGTCTGGATCCATTTGAGGAGGAGATTTCTTGCTCGTCCTAGTGCGGGGCCATATCCTGATCATATACAATGGCCGGCTCTATACGGACCTCCACCTTGCTACTGGGAATGCGCTTGTATTCTGATTTTGGCTTTGACGTTACCTCTTGGACTGATTTTTGACTTGGACACATTCACTCTTCACTCTTCATATTCACAGCAGCTAATTCTACTACTCTCTGTTGTCAGCCAGTTCCAGCAAGTTCTGCTAGTCTCTCCATAGACTTTATAATACTCATGTCCACATGGCGCTGTCTATTGGCTGAGAGGCGGCCAGCGGATATCGGGTTACCTCCTAACGCCACAGTCACACACAAGTCACCTCCTCCTCTGTATTGTGTATACTGTACCGCCGTTTTATCTGAGACAAATCACCATTTAGTTTGTTAATTTTTTTTTTAACTAAACCATTTGGAATATTTAGGTAGAGCCCGACCGATGCGAATTGTTACAGCGATCTCTACTGAAATACAGATAGAATAATTCTACTACTATTACTACTAAATGAATCCTACTCATATTATGCATGTAACGTTGTGTGTGTATATATGTATATGTGTGTGTGTATGTGTGTGTGTGTATATATATATATATATATATATATATATATATATATATATATATATCCTGCTAATATTATACATGTGACAGTTTGGATGTTTGTTACTCGGTCACGTTAAAACAGCTGAACATATTTGGATGAGATTTGCCCCATAGATACTCTGTAACCTGGAGTAACACATCGGCTACTTTGTATCCCGGTAAATGACATGGCTTCACTACTGTTCTGGATTTATGGTCACATACTATATTACATGTCCTATAGATACTCTGTAACCTGGAGTAACACATCGGCTACTTTGTATCCCGGTAAATGACATGGCTTCACTACTGTTCTGGATTTATGGGCACATACTATATTACATGTCCCATAGATACTCTGTAACCTGGAGTAACACATCGGCTACTTTGTATCCCGGTAAATGACATGGCTTCACTACTGTTCTGGATTTATGGTCACATACTATATTACACTGCTCCTGCAGCCGCTTATCTCAGGTCCCATGTCTGTTATTTCTCTAGGTAACACTCAGCTAACCCTCAGTCCATTGTGTACAAGCATCTGCATATTATCTGATCTGCTCCAGGCAGTGCTGACACACTGGAGGGGAAAACACCTTTACTCCACATTGGCAGTTTGCTGATATTAAACATGGCGGGAAAAAGAAAATCTAATTGGTCACAAACACCGAGAGCTATGAAGGAGCCAGAAGTCACAGAGTTCTCCTCAAGTGGAGCTGACGGGGATCATCGGCGCCAACAACACGCTCATTATATGGCGTCCCAGAGAGCTGCTGAGATGCCGGAACAATCACAGGCACGGTGCGAGGAACAAGGTCAGCGGCAGGACAGCTTAAGAGCTGCCAAAACACCAGAGCAGGCGAACCATTGATGGCAGCATCTCTGTGACTTGTTTCCCACCACCCCCTCTCCTTCACCTTGGTTTGCCTCTGGTCTTCTAATAGTTAATCTTAGCCTTACCTGTGTGAATGACAGCCGATCTACCAATCAATCCTGGGGTGGGTTTTTCCTATATACAGGTCATCAGCGCTCACATGTTTGCTGGTCCTTGTAAGTTTTCTCTTGCTATTGTATAACTGACCTCTGACCTTTGGCTTCCCTTGTGACTTCTCCTTTGGATTACGATTTGGTCCAGTTTGTCTCTCTGGTTTGACCTTGGCTTGACTCCTCCTGTGTGTTGTTTGTCTGGTCCTGTTCTGTGTAACACTTACCCAGAGAAGGGACTGTCGCCCAGTTGTCCTTTACCACCTAGGGTGGATGAGACAAGTAGGCTGGGGCTGGGGCTAGTGCAGGACTCTCTGTCTCTGTCATTCTCTTCTTCCTTCCTGGTTTCAGTAGCAGCCACTGGGAAGTTGCTCAACAGACAATTCCATAATAGAATATCCAGCCCAAATACTTTGTGCCATTAGCATGGGATGTATTCAGTAACTTGCAGCCTGGGGGGAGACTTTGGCAGGCCTAGGAGCTGAATTGGCAAATCAGGTGTGAACCCTTACCTGGACCAAGCTGAGCCTGCCGTGTCCCCCACTGCTGCGCTTTCTATTCCCGGGGTTAAGAGGTTATTCCCCGGGAATAGAAACCTGTCTACACACCGCCGAGCCGCCTTCATGGCAATCTCTTCTCCTGTTTTTAAAGCAGCCTGTCTTGGGCAGATTTAGGTTAACAAAATAGTGTACCAAAATGCCGCCCCCTAGTTTTCCATGAGTTCCGCCGCATGAGGCAGCCACCTCATGTCGCCTCATTAAAGGTGCGCCCCTGCTCCAGCTCAGGGACAACTCCCAGGGCTCCTACAGAATACCACATGTGCATTATTATCATATGCAAATTTCGCCCCTTGCTGCATCCTTCTCACTTCCCCCTGCGTCTTCTCCTCTTTCAGTCTCGTGTAGCATCCGACGCTGTTCTGTTCAGGATCGAACTCCCGTCCAGGCTGTCTTGCCTCTGCCACTTTGAGTTCAGACTGAGCCGGCTGTGCCATTGGCCATTTTGCGGTGGTCTCTTACATGAGCGTACTGCGCCGGTAGTTCTATGGAGTACTGAGTATCATGTAAGAGACCACCACAAGATGGACAAAAAAATAATAATCTTGGTCTCTTGGATTTTCAGAATCTCCATTACAGAAAATGGAAGGAGAACGCACCTGTTGGTCAGTTTAAACCAGTACCAGTTGTTAGGAGTATTTTGTGTCGTGGGTATTGGTGCACACCTTCTGACTTGCTCGCACGCACTGTTGGTAGGCAGCTTGATTTCCTGGTTAATTAGTCTGTCCTCCCATTTGCACCTGGGAGGAGTGGTCTCTACTCTGTATTTAAACCCATGCCTCCCATGGTTCTGTGCTGAGTGTCGCTTTTACAGAGCTAGGCCTTAGCAGGAGGAGTAGGTGGTTATCTTGGATAGAGGAAGTTCCGTGGTTGGTTTTTGGGAGGTTTTGGGTGAACAAGTTGGTGTGTGTGTTTTCCCTTCTGTGTTCACCAATCCTCCCTCCGTGTATAATTGACTGTGTGAGTGAATTGCCTTATCCTTTGATTTCTACTCAGTTTCCCTGTGTTTGTTTCCTAGTGTATGGTTCCTTCCCATATTGGTTTGGGGAATTCTTTCCTACATGTTTCCTGTGTGCTGCTTGTGTTGTTAGTCAGCGCACACCCTTGTCAGTCCCTGTCAGTAGCAGCTTCACTTGTTCGTTAGGGGTGACCCCCTTTAGTCTCCAGTCCCTAGAGATCTTATAGGGCATTCCTTCTCCCACTTCCCTCTAGGCCTACGGTGTCAGTGAGAGAGGAGCTGTCGGGGTCAGGCTTAGCCTGAGTACAGCCGACCCACACCCGTGAGGCAGGGACCGGGATAGCTAGTGGGAGTAGTGCAGGGCGAGATTCCCTACTGCTATCCCTTAGCCCCGTTGCAGCTACCTGGACTGACATAACAGTACACTCAGCCGGTAAAAAAAAAAAAAAAAGGGAAAGGTTCGTTTGCATTATGACGGACCTGAAACAGTTGTACCAGGCGGTGCAGCAGATTTCCACTGAAATGGAGGGGATCAAGCTACGAATGGATGCCATCCAAGCTTCTGGCGTATCTCAAGTACAGCAGTTAGCTCAACACACAGCCTCTCAGGTGGAGGGCATACAGAGGCAGGTGAGTAGCACCCCTGTGGGTCGGCCTCTGGAGCCAAAAGTCAGCTTACCTGAACCCTTCCGAGGTAAGAGGTCAGATTTTTTCCGATTTCAAAAGGATTGTCTTTTGTATTTCCGGCTCCGGCCGTTTTCCTCCGGTTCTGAGGTACAGAGAGTTGGGATTATTATTACTTTATTGAGAGATGATCCCCTCATCTGGGCACATTCGTTACCAGCCGACTCAGCTTGCTTACTAACTGTAGAGGCGTTTTTCTCCACAATGGGGTTACTGTATGACGACCCAGACAGGGTACGCACGGCTGAGTATAACCTACGACGTGTGGTGCAAGGGGATCACGCTATAGAGAAATATTGCACAGAGTTTCGTAGGTGGGCAGCAGAAGTACACTGGAATGACCCCGCTCTACTTAGTCAGTTTGAGACAGGGCTCTCGGACCAGGTTAAAGACCATCTAGTTTCTCACCCTGTTCCGGGAGATCTAGATGAGGCCATGCAGCTGGCAATTAGAGTTGGACGGCGCCTCCGGGAGCGTGGAGACAAGAGTCCTGGGGGGGTTAGCCCTCCTCAATTCTCTGTTTTTGGAGAGGACCCGGGGGACCAACCCATGCAGATTGGGGCCACTGTGCGAAGTGCTAGACCCAAGAGTGAAGGGTCCCGCACAGTACGCTGTTTTGTGTGTGGAGGGATGGGACATGTAGCAAGGGTATGCCCCTCCAGAGAATGGTTCGCCAAGGAGAGTAATAACCCCAGGTCTATTGAGGGTAAAGGGAGAAAATCTACTAAGGAGGGAGGTGTGCATATTTCCTGTACTCAGACTGCCGGGTTGACCCTTGATGGATGGGTAAATGGGCAGAAGTGCCGGATTTTGGTTGATTGTGGTTCGGCAGTCAACCTTATTGACTCAGAGTTTTGCGAGCAACTAAGGGTGAGTCCTTTGGTCTTGAAGTCTCAGATACCGGTGTGGGCTATTGATAAGACCCCTCTACAGCAATCTGTCATCTCCAAACAGGTGGAGGGTCTGGAGTTTATTGTGGGTGGCCACAGGGAAGAGATTGACTTGTTCTTGTTATCTAAGTTACCAGCACAAGTAGTGTTGGGGTGGCCCTGGCTGAAGCAACATAACCCTATTATCAACTGGGAGACCGAGACAGTAGTTTCTTGGGGGCAGGGGTGTAATGGTCGATGTCTGCCCATATCCGTTTTGTCTTTGTCTATAGACAATTTGCCTCAAGAAATATGTGAGTTCAGGGAGGTCTTTGAGGAAAGGGCAGCCAAGACATTACCACCACATCGCACCTATGATTGCTCGATTAAATTTATACCTAATGCAGTGTTACCCAAGACAAGGTTGTACAATCTCACTATTCCGGAGAGGGAGGCGCTCAAAGAGTATATTGAGGGGAGTCTAGAGGTGGGGCATATTCGCCCATCTAAGTCCCCAGTAGCAGTGGGGTTTTTCTTTGTAAAGAAGAAAGATGGAGGGTTGCGCCCTTGTTTGGATTTTAGGGAGATTAATAAAATCACGGTGCGGAATCCCTATCCCATCCCGTTGATCTCGGATCTTTTCAGCCAGATTACGGGAGCTCGCTGGTTTAGTAAAATAGATTTACGTGGGGCGTATAACTTGCTGAGAATCAAGAAGGGGGATGAGTGGAAAACAGCGTTTAACACACCCCTAGGACACTTTGAGAATCTGGTGATGCCTTTCGGTCTAACCAATGCGCCCGCGTTTTTTCAGAATTTTATTAATGATGTACTAAGTGCCGTCATAGGGAGGGGGGTTGTGGTCTATCTGGACGATATACTCATTTACACCCCGGATTTGGAGACTCATTGGGAGAGAGTGAGAGAGGTTTTAAATCTCCTGAGGGTTAACCAATTAAGTGCTAAGCTGGAGAAATGTGTGTTCGCGGTCAATAAATTATGTTTCCTTGGCTATATCCTATCGGACAAGGGGTTCGAGATGGATCCTGAGAAGGTCAGGGCAGTCTTGGAGTGGCCGCGACCTGAGAACCTAAAGGCGGTCCAACGGTTCTTGGGATTCTCCAACTATTATCGCCAGTTTATTAAGGGATTTTCTGAGGTTGTGAAACCCATCTCGGACTTGACTAAGAAGGGGGCTGACTGTGCTAAGTGGTCGCCAGAGGCGCTAGCCGCGTTTGAAGAATTGAAGAAGCGATTCTCCTCCGCTCCTATTTTGAGACAGCCGGATGAGAGGTTGGCCTTCCGAGTGGAGGTGGATGCCTCCTCGGTGGGGGTGGGTGCAGTACTTTCTCAGGAGTTCGAGGAGGGTACGCATCCCTGTGCCTTCTTTTCTAAGAAATTCTCTGCCTCTGAACGGAATTATGACATCGGAGATAGAGAACTACTGGCAATAAAACTAGCGTTCGAACATTGGCGTCATTTCCTGGAGGGGGCCAGAAGGCCAGTCCAGGTATTTACCGATCACAAGAATTTGGTTTATCTTGGGTCGGCGAAGAGATTAAATGCACGGCAGGCCAGATGGGCTCTATTTTTTGCGCGGTTCCATTTTACCGTGACTTATGTGCCGGGTTCAAAGAATGTTAAGGCTGATGCTTTATCCCGGTATATGTCGACCGATGAGGAACGAGAGGCGCCTGCCACTATTCTTGGGGATGGAGTGGTGGTAGCAGTATTGGGCACGAAATTGGAGAAAGCCTTGATCGAAGCGCAACACGCTGCACCTTCCAAGATACCTAGAAACAAGCTGTTTGTCCCAACTACTCTCCGACAAAGTCTCCTGAGGGAGTGTCACGAGTCGGTTCTTGCTGGTCACCCGGGGGTTTCAGAGACCATGAGATTGGTGTCTAGGAATTTTTGGTGGCCAGGGTGGAGTAAGGATGTCTTGCAGTTTGTTCAAAATTGTTCGGTCTGTGCAAGAGCCAAGGCGTCGCATACCCGTCCCCACGGTCTTCTACATCCGTTAGAACCTCCTAAGGCACCTTGGACTCATCTGTCTATGGATTTCATCACGGGCCTTCCAGTGTCTAAGGGTTTCACGGTCATTTGGGTAGTCGTTGACCGCTTCACGAAAATGTGCCATTTGATCCCGTTTTCCAGGCTGCCATGTGCCAAGACACTATCAGGGGCATTTATTAAAGAAATTGTAAGGTTGCATGGTCTTCCCGAGGAGATCGTTTCGGACAGGGGTCCGCAATTTGTGGCTAAATTCTGGCGGGCTTTTTGCAGCAGGTTGGGAGTTACACTGTCGTTTTCCTCCGGGTTTCACCCGGAGTCTAACGGGCAAACAGAGAGGAAGAATCAGGATGTGGAACAGTTTTTGAGGTGTTTTGTTCGAGAGAATCAGAATAATTGGGCTGACTTTCTTCCCCTGGCAGAATTTTCCTTAAACAACCATGATTCCAACGCCACAGGTACCACACCTTTTTTTTGCTCCGGTGGTAGACATCCTGTTTTCGGAGTATTTTCTTCCATTTCGTCCCCAGTTCCGGAGGAGGAGCTATTTTCTAAAAAGCTGCAAGGGGTATGGTCCCGTATCCGAGAGAATCTGGTGCGGGCGTCGCACCAGGCTAAGGTCCAGGCGGATAGGAAGAGAGGAGAGTTGCAGTTCTTCCCTGGTGAGATGGTTTGGTTGTCCACCAAGAATATCAGGTTGAAGGTTCCTAGCAAGAAGCTGAGTCCCAGGTTTGTGGGTCCTTTTAAGATCATCAAGATGGTAAATGAAGTGGCGGCGCAGCTGCAACTACCTAAAAGATGGAAGATAAACCGGGTGTTCCATGTCTCCTTGTTAAAGAAGGCCAAGAAGGGAATGTCTCCAGTTAAAGTTCCACCAGTTTCTGAGTCCGGGGAGTATGAGATATCCCGAGTTCTGGATAGCAAATATGTTCGGGGGAAGCTACGGTATCTGGTGGCATGGAAGGGATACGGTCCTGAAGATAATTCTTGGGTTCTGGAGTCGGATATGTCAGCCCCCAGACTCGTGGAGAAATTCCACAAGGAGTTCCCGAAGAAGGATGCTCCTAGAGAATCCGGAGTCTTCTCCTTGAGGGGAGGATCCTGTTAGGAGTATTTTGTGTCGTGGGTATTGGTGCACACCTTCTGACTTGCTCGCACGCACTGTTGGTAGGCAGCTTGATTTCCTGGTTAATTAGTCTGTCCTCCCATTTGCACCTGGGAGGAGTGGTCTCTACTCTGTATTTAAACCCATGCCTCCCATGGTTCTGTGCTGAGTGTCGCTTTTACAGAGCTAGGCCTTAGCAGGAGGAGTAGGTGGTTATCTTGGATAGAGGAAGTTCCGTGGTTGGTTTTTGGGAGGTTTTGGGTGAACAAGTTGGTGTGTGTGTTTTCCCTTCTGTGTTCACCAATCCTCCCTCCGTGTATAATTGACTGTGTGAGTGAATTGCCTTATCCTTTGATTTCTACTCAGTTTCCCTGTGTTTGTTTCCTAGTGTATGGTTCCTTCCCATATTGGTTTGGGGAATTCTTTCCTACATGTTTCCTGTGTGCTGCTTGTGTTGTTAGTCAGCGCACACCCTTGTCAGTCCCTGTCAGTAGCAGCTTCACTTGTTCGTTAGGGGTGACCCCCTTTAGTCTCCAGTCCCTAGAGATCTTATAGGGCATTCCTTCTCCCACTTCCCTCTAGGCCTACGGTGTCAGTGAGAGAGGAGCTGTCGGGGTCAGGCTTAGCCTGAGTACAGCCGACCCACACCCGTGAGGCAGGGACCGGGATAGCTAGTGGGAGTAGTGCAGGGCGAGATTCCCTACTGCTATCCCTTAGCCCCGTTGCAGCTACCTGGACTGACATAACACCAGTTTACCAATACCAGTACCAGTTTAAACCAGTACGCCACAATTGCACCCGTGATTATGATTTTGCTGAGCAGAGTACTATATTTGTGAAAAGGTTTATACAAATCCACCCTCAGAATATAACACTGACCAATCCTTTACATGGCCAATCTCTCAAAAATAAGCAATCCAGCAAATGTCAGAAACATAAGTAACAATAGAGGCATTGCCGTAACCCAGATGGAGGAGACCGGAGGATGGGAGTAGTAGTGGCGTAGGCTGTGCCACCTGCTAGGCCGAGCACACACCCCAATTCTGCAGCATTACCGGATGGTGGTAGTAGTAGTTTCCCCCAGGGCACTTCTAGTTGGAGCGAGAACCTCTCCCCTCTGAGTCGGTGAGGTGGTGTTCAGAAAGTCCCTGACGGTGAAGCAGACACGACTCAGGAGTCTGGATGGTGCAGAGAAACCAGGGAACAGCTTATTTAACTCAACTGGTGGCAGCTCGCAGACAGGGGTCATAGTCCACTGTCCAATCCCACTGCCTTGGTTATAGGAGGTTGCTCAGAGATGTTACAGGGGTAGTGAAGCAGCAAGTCCTGACAGGGATCTGATTATCTCCTGCTTAGGCCCGTGTGAGTTCCTCCAGTCAGAGTCCTCCACAGCTCCTCCTGGCAAGGCAGTGACATGTGACATATAGCATAGAAGATGGGACATACCAACACAACCCAAAGATACAGGAGACATAGAGGATGGGACATACCAAGACAACCCAGAGCTACAGGAGACATAGAGGACAGGACGCACCAACATAACCCGGAGCTACAGGAGACATAGAGGACGGGACAGACCAACACAACCCAGAGATACAGGAGACATAGAGGATGGGACAGACCAACACAACCCAGAGATACAGGAGACATAGAGGATGGGACAGACCAACACAACCCAGAGATACAGGAGTCACAGAACATAGAGGATGGGACGTACCAACACAACCCAGAGCTACAGGAGACATAGAGGACGGGACATACCAACACAACCCAGAGATACAGGAGACATAGAGGACGGGACGTACCAACACAACCCGGAGCTACAGGAGACATAGAGGACAGGACGCACCAACATAACCTGGAGCTACAGGAGACATAGAGAATGGGACAAACCAACACAATCCAGAGATACAGGAGACATAGAGGATGGGACGTACCAACACAACCCAGAGCTACAGGAGACATAGAGAATGGGACGTACCAACACAACCCAGAGATACGGGAGACATAGAGGATGGGACGTACCAACACAACCCAGAGCTACGGGAGACATATAGGACGGGACGTACCAACACAACCCAGAGATACGGGAGACATAGAGGACGGGACGTACCAACACAACCCGTAGCTACGGGAGTCATAGAGGACGGGACGCACCAACATAACCCAGAGATACGGGAGACATAGAGGACGGGACGTACCAACACAACCCGGAGCTACGGGAGACATAGAGGACGGGACGTACCAACACAACCCGGAGCTACGGGAGACATAGAGGACGGGACGTACCAACACAACCCAAAGATACAGGAGACATAGAGGACGGGACAGACCAACACAACCCAGAGGTAAAGGAGACATAGAGGATGGGACAGACTAACACAATCCAGAGATACAGGAGTCACAGAACATAGAGGACGGGACATACCAACACAATCCAGAGCTACAGGAGACATAGAGGATGGGACGTACCAACACAACCCAGAGCTACAGGAGACATAGAGGATGGGACGTACCAACACAACCCAGAGATACAGGAGACATAGAGGATGGGACGTACCAACACAACCCAGGGATACAGGAGACAGAGAATGGGACAGACCAACACAATCCAGAGATACAGGAGTCACAGAACATAGAGGACGGGACGTACCAACACAACCCAGAGATACAGGAGACATAGAGGATGGGACGTACCAACATAACCCAGAGCTACAGGAGACATAGAGGACGGGACGTACCAACACAACCCAGAGCTACAGGAGACATAGAGGACGGGACATACCAACACAATCCAGAGCTACAGGAGACATAGAGGACGGGACATACCAACACAATCCAGAGATACAGGAGACATAGAGGACGGGACATACCAACACAATCCAGAGATACAGGAGACATAGAGGACGGGACATACCAACATAACCCGGAGCTACAGGAGACATAGAGGACGGGACGTACCAACATAACCCAGAGCTACAGGAGACATAGAGGACGGGACGTACCAACACAATCCAGAGATACAGCAGACATAGAGGATGGGACGTACCAACATAACCCTGAGCTACAGGAGACATAGAGGACGGGACGTACCAACACAACCCAGAGCTACAGGAGACATAGAGGACGGGACGTACCAACACAACCCAGAGCTACAGGAGACATAGAGGACGGGACGTACCAACACAACCCAGAGCTACAGGAGACATAGAGGACGGGACGCACCAACACAATCCAGAGATACAGGAGACATAGAGGACGGGACGTACCAACACAATCCAGAGATACAGGAGACATAGAGGACGGGACGTACCAACATAACCCAGAGCTACAGGAGACATAGAGGACGGGACAGACCAACACAATCCAGAGATACAGGAGACATAGAGGATGGGACGTACCAACACAACCCAGAGATACAGGAGACATAGAGGATGGGACATACCAACATAACCCAGAGCTACAGGAGACATAGAGGACGGGACAGACCAACACAATCCAGAGATACAGGAGACATAGAGGATGGGACATACCAACACCATCCAGAGATACAGGAGACATAGAGGATGGGACGTACCAACATAACCCGGAGCTACAGGAGACATAGAGGACGGGACGTACCAACACAATCCAGAGGTACAGGAGACATAGAGGACGGGACGCACCAACACAATCCAGAGGTACAGGAGACATAGAGGACGGGACGCACCAACACAATCCAGAGGTACAGGAGACATAGAGGACGGGACGCACCAACACAACCCAGAGGTACAGGAGACATAGAGGACGGGACGTACCAACACAACCCAGAGCTACAGGAGACATAGAGGACGGGACGCACCAACACAATCCAGAGGTACAGGAGACATAGAGGACGGGACGCACCAACACAATCCAGAGGTACAGGAGACATAGAGGACGGGACGCACCAACACAATCCAGAGGTACAGGAGACATAGAGGACGGGACGCACCAACACAATCCAGAGGTACAGGAGACATAGAGGACGGGACGCACCAACACAACCCAGAGGTACAGGAGACATAGAGGACGGGACGTACCAACACAACCCGGAGCTACAGGAGACATAGAGGACGGGACGTACCAACACAATCCAGAGATACAGGAGACATAGAGGACGGGACGTACCAACACAACCCAAAGATACAGGAGACATAGATGATGGGACAGACCAACACAATCCAGAGATACAGGAGTCACAGAACATAGAGGATGGGACGCACCAACACAATCCAGAGATACAGGAGACATAGAGGACGGGACGTACCAACACAACCCAGAGCTACAGGAGACATAGAGGATGGGACGTACCAACATAACCCAGAGGTACAGGAGACATAGAGGACGGGACGTACCAACACAACCCAGAGCTACAGGAGACATAGAGGACGGGACGTACCAACACAACCCAGAGCTACAGGAGACATAGAGGACGGGACGTACCAACACAATCCAGAGGTACAGGAGACATAGAGGACGGGACGTACCAACACAACCCAGAGCTACAGGAGACATAGAGGATGGGACGTACCAACATAACCCAGAGGTACAGGAGACATAGAGGACGGGACGTACCAACACAACCCAGAGCTACAGGAGACATAGAGGACGGGACGTACCAACACAACCCAGAGCTACAGGAGACATAGAGGATGGGACGCACCAACACAATCCAGAGATACAGGAGACATAGAGGATGGGACGTACCAACACAACCCAGAGATACAGGAGACATAGAGGATGGGACATACCAACATAACCTAGAGCTACAGGAGACATAGAGGACGGGACAGACCAACACAACCCAGAGATACAGGAGACATAGAGGACGGGACATACCAACACCATCCAGAGATACAGGAGACATAGAGGATGGGACATACCAACATAACCCGGAGCTACAGGAGACATAGAGGACGGGACATACCAACACAATCCAGAGGTACAGGAGACATAGAGGATGGGACGTACCAACACAATCCAGAGATACAGGAGACATAGAGGACGGGACGTACCAACACAACCCAAAGATACAGGAGACATAGATGATGGGACAGACCAACACAATCCAGAGATACAGGAGTCACAGAACATAGAGGATGGGACGCACCAACACAATCCAGAGGTACAGGAGACATAGAGGATGGGTCATACCAACACAACCCAGAGATACAGGAGACATAGAGGACGGGACAGACCAACATAACCCAGAGCTACAGGAGACATAGAGGATGGGACAGACCAACACAATCCAGAGGTACAGGAGACATAGAGGATGGGACATACCAACACAATCCAGAGATACAGGAGACATAGAGGACGGGACGTACCAACATAACCCAGAGCTACAGGAGACATAGAGGATGGGACATACCAACATAACCCAGAGCTACGGGAGACATAGAGGATGGGACATACCAACACAATCCAGAGCTACGGGAGACATAGAGGATGGGACATACCAACACAACCCGGAGCTACGGGAGACATAGAGGATGGGACATACCAACACAATCCAGAGGTACAGGAGACATAGAGGACGGGACATACCAACACAATCCAGAGATACAGGAGACATAGAGGATGGGACGTACCAACATAACCCGGAGCTACAGGAGACATAGATGATGGGACAGACCAACACAATCCAGAGATACAGGAGACCTAGAGGATGGGACATACCAACATAACCCGGAGCTACAGGAGACATAGAGGACGGGACGTACCAACAGAACCCAGAGCTACAGGAGACATAGAGGATGGGACGTACCAACAGAACCCAGAGCTACAGGGGACATAGAGGACGGGATGTACCAACACAACCCAGAGCTACAGGAGACATAGAGGACGGGACGTACCAACACAACCCGGAGCTACAGGAGACATAGAGGACGGGACGTACCAACACAACCCAGAGCTACAGGAGACATAGAGGACGGGATGTACCAACACAACCCAGAGACACAACACACAAATACTTCAAGCAGTCGCACTCCGGGATGCTGCATCATTATTTGTTGCATTAGGGGGTTAGAGTATATTGGACGCCCCATCATGAATTTAAAGGGATTCTACCGTTAAAAACCTTTTTTCTGTGGATAAGACGTCGGAGTCGCCTTTAGAAAGTCTATTCGTCTCTTACCTTTAGATAATACCGTTTTATTACTGGTATGTAAATTAGTTCTCTGGCAGCGATGAGGGCGTCCCCACTGCTGCTCGAGAACAGGATCCTGCGACGCCTCTATCTTTGGCTGGATCCTCCCCTTCTTTCTTTGGCGGCGTCACCTCCGACGCCTGCGCAGTTGGCTCTGGCATTGAGACACCAGTAGAGCCGACTGCGCATGCCGGCCGGAGATCACATCTAAAGGTAAGAGACGAATAGACTTTCTAAAGGCGACTCCGCCGTCTTATCCACAGAAAAAAGGGTTTTAATAAATAGAGCTGAGCGGACGGCGTTCTATCGAGGACATGTTCTATCGGATATCAGGCCGTTCAAGATGTTCGATTCCAGTCCAACACCAGGCGGCAAACTCACTAAAACTTCGTATCCCCTCCCACCTTCCCTGGCACGTTTTTTTCACCAATAACTGTGCAGGGGAGGTGGGACGGGAACTAGGACAACGGAGGCAGTGGAAAAAAATGGGAAAAAGGAATTGGCTGCCGCAAACATGTGACCTCAGATTTATATGAATAGTGGATTTAATATCCGGGTCATATGAGACTGTGAGCTATGTGACTGTGAGACAGGGACAGAGGTACAGGCAGGGTTAGCTAGGGGTTACCTTTATTTAGGGGGGAATGTCACTCACCAGCGCTTTGGGCTCTATCTGGTCGGGATCCCTGTCAGCTTGTGATATGCAGGAGCTGACTTTTCCCCATAGGAATGCATTGACCAGTGTTGATTGGCCGAATGCCATACAGAAGTACAGCATTTGGCCAATCAACGCTGGTTCTGCCGGAGGAGGCCGAGTCTAAGAGCGGTCCACAGCAGTCTCCATTGTGGTCCGATCTTAGACTCCGCCTCTGTTCTGGGTTCTTATATCGGACACATTAACCCCTAATCTATATATTATCTATATTCTATTATATTCATTTTGTGTAATGTATATAGACGCAGCACAGGGCCGTGCATATGAACAGGGGACTCCGCTCTGTACAGAGTGTCCTTATAGGATGCTTCTATCCCCACCAGCAGGGGCGCTATACTGATCAATACCCTGGAGATGACTGAAGTTGCGCACTGTGGTTTCAATTTACCAACTCTCTTCACGGAGATACAACTTCTAGTAGCACAGCCTGGAGATTTACTGCGCCTGCGCGAGCACTCATTGTCCGCACAGCCGCTTCTGCCTTTAATACCGGAGGCGATACAACTGTGGCATGCGCAGTATTCGCCACGAGGACACTTTAAGTCCTCGTCATAGTTCATGGTCATGGTCAGTGTTGGATGTATTGGAGGTGTTCCCAGTGACTTGTATGAGGGTTCTAGCTCTATACTGGGCTTACTGGGCAACCACAACCTCAGATGGCAGTGACCATGGTGGATACTCATAGTCCCTGTGACCTCTAACCCAACTGCCCCCTCTCCAAACAGGACACCACTGTTACAATACATTGACATTCTGACTCCCCCGCTGGAGATCATAGCTTGGGGGAATGTTCTTCAGTTCCCACCACAATATTTCACAGAAACAGGTTCTTCCCCCATCATGAGAAGTCTTCCTATGACAGAACTTCCAATAATACCAACTGCGCCAACTAAGGACCGGGCCATATTACAATCTCAGCATCTTGCAGTAGCTGCTACAGCCATTGGGGATCTCATAGAAGCTTCCACTGGAGTCTCTCAGCCTCACACTAGTCCTTGTCATCTGACCGCAGTGGCTTCAGTTGGCACAGCAGGTGGTGTCATGTCAGTTGGCACCAAGAGTCACAAGGCTGGTCACCAGGATGACAAGGACTCCTAGTTATTCCTACAACCGAGACTCCCATTGTAAGTCCCCGACCCACAGTCCTGACTGCAACCGTTTCCTCTTATGGAGGAGTCAGACTGTACATTACGTGATACGCCCTTGGTGGTGGCAATGTACTCACGGCCCGTCCTGTCCTCATTGTCATGATATATTTAGCATCTCTTTCATCATGTCCGTGGATCTGCTCGATCATCAGCCTTCTGGCACATTTCCCCTCTATTCTTCTATGTAGGGCTCCTCTGCCTCCTGGCTGATCAGATTTGACAATGACATTTTCGTAAATACCTTAATTTTTGCCATCTCTGAGTTTCTGTAACGATCGTTCATGCGACCTCTGGCTATTTACATTCTCTTAAAATAAGAATCTGCATTCCTGAGGTTATAAAACCAGAACAAAGGAAACTTCTGTGACGTCCAGAGAATAAATAGACCTCACACTATTACCTATACTTGGGGAACGTGAGGGACAAAGCAGTGAGGACGATGACGAAGGCAAGAGTGGTGAGAATAGCAATGGAAGCCAAGACGATGAGGAAGGAAAGGGTTAATCAGTATCGAAAAGACGTCTAAGGGAAGATCTACTAACAATGTACAAATACAAAGACATTTCTAATGATGGCTTTCCACCTAGGCCAGTGACAGTGACAAGAGGACGTACTCTACACCTAGACCAGTGACAAGGGGACGTCCTCTACACCTAGACCAGTGACAGTGACAAGGGGATGTCCTCTACACCTAGACCAGTGACAAGGGGACGTCCTCTACACCTAGACCAGTGACAGTGACAAGAGGACGTCCTCTACACCTAGACCAGTGACAAGGGGACGTCCTCTACACCTAGACCAGTGACAGTGACAAGGGGACGTCCTCTACACCTAGACCAGTGACAAGGGGACGTCCTCTACACCTAGACCAGTGACAGTGACAAGAGGACGTCCTCTACACCTAGACCAGTGACAAGGGGACGTCCTCTACACCTAGACCAGTGACAGTGACAAGAGGACGTCCTCTACACCTAGACCAGTGACAAGGGGACGTCCTCTACACCTAGACCAGTGACAAGGGGACGTCCTCTACACCTAGACCAGTGACAGTGACAAGAGGACGTCCTCTACACCTAGACCAGTGACAGTGACAAGAGGACGTCCTCTACACCTAGACCAGTGACAGTGACAAGAGGACGTCCTCTACACCTAGACCAGTGACAAGGGGACGTCCTCTACACCTAGACCAGTGACAAGGGGACGTCCTCTACACCTAGACCAGTGACAAGGGGACGTCCTCTACACCTAGACCAGTGACAAGGGGACGTCCTCTACACCTAGACCAGTGACAGTGACAAGGGGACGTCCTCTACACCTAGACCAGTGACAGTGACATGGGGACGTCCTCTACACCTAGACCAGTGACAAGGGGACGTCCTCTACACCTAGACCAGTGACAGTGACAAGAGGACGTCCTCTACACCTAGACCAGTGACAAGGGGACGTCCTCTACACCTAGACCAGTGACAGTGACAAGGGGACGTCCTCTACACCTAGACCAGTGACAAGGGGACGTCCTCTACACCTAGACCAGTGACAGTGACAAGAGGACGTCCTCTACACCTAGACCAGTGACAAGGGGACGTCCTCTACACCTAGACCAGTGACAGTGACAAGAGGACGTCCTCTACACCTAGACCAGTGACAAGGGGACGTCCTCTACACCTAGACCAGTGACAAGGGGACGTCCTCTACACCTAGACCAGTGACAGTGACAAGAGGACGTCCTCTACACCTAGACCAGTGACAAGGGGACGTCCTCTACACCTAGACCAGTGACAAGGGGACGTCCTCTACACCTAGACCAGTGACAAGGGGACGTCCTCTACACCTAGACCAGTGACAAGGGGACGTCCTCTACACCTAGACCAGTGACAGTGACAAGGGGACGTCCTCTACACCTAGACCAGTGACAGTGACATGGGGACGTCCTCTACACCTAGACCAGTGACAAGGGGACGTCCTCTACACCTAGACCAGTGACAAGGGGACGTCCTCTACACCTAGACCAGTGACAGTGACAAGAGGACGTCCTCTACACCTAGACCAGTGACAGTGACAAGAGGACGTCCTCTACACCTAGACCAGTGACAGTGACAAGGGGATGTCCTCTACACCTAGACCAGTGACAAGGAGACGTCCTCTACACCTAGACCAGTGACAGTGACAAGGGGACGTCCTCTACACCTAGACCAGTGACAGTGACAAGGAGACGTCCTCTACACCTAGACCAGTGACAGTGACAAGGGGACGTCCTCTACACCTAGACCAGTGACAAGGGGACGTCCTCTACACCTAGACCAGTGACAGTGACAAGAGGACGTCCTCTACACCTAGACCAGTGACAGTGACAAGGGGATGTCCTCTACACCTAGACCAGTGACAAGGGGACGTCCTCTACACCTAGACCAGTGACATGGGGACATCCTCTACACCTAGACCAGTAACAGTGACAAGGGGACGTCCTCTACACCTAGACCAGTGACAAGGGGACGTCCTCTACACCTAGACCAGTGACAGTGACAAGGGGACGTCCTCTACACCTAGACCAGTGACAAGGGGACGTCCTCTACAACTAGACCAGTGACAAGGAGACGTCCTCTACACCTAGACCAGTGACAAGTAGACGTCCTCTACACCTAGACCAGTGACAGTGACAAGGAGACGTCCTCTACACCTAGACCAGTGACAAGGAGACGTCCTCTACACCTAGACCAGTGACAAGGGGACGTCCTCTACAACTAAACCAGTGACAGTGACAAGGAGACGTCCTCTACACCTAGACCAGTAACAGTGACAAGGGGACGTCCTCTACACCTAGGCCAGTGACAATGACAAGGAGACGTCCTCTACACCTAGACCAGTGACAAGAGGACGTCCTCTACACCTAGACCAGTGACAGTGACAAGGGGACATCCTCTACACCTAGACCAGTGACATGGGGACATCCTCTACACCTAGACCAGTAACAGTGACAAGGGGATGTCCTCTACACCTAGACCAGTGACAGTGACAAGGGGACGTCCTCTACACCTAGACCAGTGACAAGGGGACGTCCTCTACACCTAGACCAGTAACAGTGACAAGGGGACGTCCTCTACAACTAGACCAGTGACAAGGGGACGTCCTCTACAACTAGACCAGTGACAAGGGGACGTCCTCTACAACTAGACCAGTGACAAGGGGACGTCCTCTACACCTAGACCAGTGACAAGGAGACGTCCTCTACACCTAGACCAGTGACAAGGGGACGTCCTCTACAACTAAACCAGTGACAGTGACAAGGAGACGTCCTCTACACCTAGACCAGTAACAGTGACAAGGGGACGTCCTCTACACCTAGACCAGTAACAGTGACAAGGGGACGTCCTCTACACCTAGGCCAGTGACAATGACAAGGAGACGTCCTCTACACCTAGACCAGTGACAGTGACAAGGGGACGTCCTCTACACCTAGACCAGTGACAGTGACAAGGGGACGTCCTCTACACCTAGACCAGTAACAATGGGACGTCCTCTACACCTAGACCGGTGACAGTGACAAGGGGAGGTCCTCTACACCTAGACCAGTGACAAGGGGATGTCCTCTACACCTAGACCAGTGACAGTGACAAGGGGACGTCCTCTACACCTAGACCAGTGACAAGGGGACGTCCTCTACACCTAGACCAGTGACAGTGACAAGGGGACGTCCTCTACACCTAGAACAGTGACAAGGGGACGTCCTCTACACCTAGACCAGTGACAAGGGGACGTCCTCTACACCTAGAACAGTGACAAGAGGACGTCCTCTACACCTACACCAGTGACAAGGGGACGTCCTCTACACCTAGGCCAGTGACAAGGGGACGTCCTCTACACCTAGACCAGTGACAGTATCAAGGGGACGTCCTCTACACCTAGACCAGTGACAAGGGGACGTCCTCTACACCTAGACCAGTGACAGTATCAAGGAGACGTCCTCTACACCTAGACCAGTGACAGTGACAAGGGGACGTCCTCTAAATCTAGACCAGTGACAAGAGAACGTCCTCTACACCTAGACCAGTGACAGTGACAAGGGGACGTCCTCTACACCTAGACCAGTGACAGTGACAAGGGGACGTCCTCTACACCTAGGCCAGTGACAAGGGGACAATAAAACAAAACAAAGACACCGAGCGCACTAAGTGTAGTATTTGAGAGTACACAAATGATTAAAAACTGGGTAAGTATTAACATGGACCAGATGGCCTCTCACCTTATGAGGTTGTGAACAGTCACAACACTTGAAATCGTATTAGGGTGAGAGTGGCAGCAGTTCAATCCGTCACCGGAGAACCGGAGGAAATACTTAAAAGTGTCGACTGCAATAGTCTATTACACTATGACAGTCTTCACTTTACCAAATGGAAACTAAACATCCCATTCGGTCAGTTTCGCCGTATTAGACGGAACTGCACAAAAGACTCTGATTACAACACTCAAAGTGCAGTTCTGGCTAACCGGTTTAAAGAAAAACAATATCCGCCACAGATAATACAAGCAGCCAGAACTAAAGCAGGAGATCTTTCACAAGCTGACTGTCTTTCATCCAACTCCAAGACATTAGATGGAAACTATCACTGTAACTTTATCACCTCCTACAGCTCCTCCCATAAAGAAATGCGTGGTATTCTCAATAAGCACTGGCATGTCATAAAGAAGGACCCATTCCTGAGGGATATTCTGCCTGTACAACCAGGAGTAACCTTCAGGAAAGCCAGATCCCTCAAAAACATTGTAGCCCCCAGCAGATTAAGATCAATGACCTCATCTAACAGTACCCGTGCAGAAACATCCAGGGGCAGTTTCAAATGCGGGGGAAACGCTGCAAATGTTGTATATGAATTGGTCACCAATTACAAAATATTTATAGTTTTGCCACTAGGGAGACTTTTGAGTTGCAGCATCACCTTGATTGTTCCTCCTCCTGGGTAATCTACGTACTGGAGTGCCCCTGTGGCCCCCAGTATGTGGGTAGGACCACTAGGGCCCTAAGAGAACACATCTGTAAGCATAGATCTAATGTTAGTAATGGTTACATCAAGCATCGTGTTTCCCGTCATGCCCTCACTTATCATAATAAAAGTTTTGCAGGTTTTAAAGTTACACCAATTGATACCATCTCACCAATAGAAACTGACAGGTTGCATTCCCTTAATAGACGGGAAATGTACTGGATGTTTAGATTAAATCCCCTCCATCCAGCAGGCCTCAACATCGCCTCAGAAGATGTCACCAAATGAGTCCCCTACATCCATTTAATTCAAGTGGTCCTCTAACCACTAACAGTCCTGCATAATGAAATAACACTGTAAGACTAATAATGGATTCCTAGGTGGTTTGCCCCCCACAGACGCAGTTCTGCTGTTGGTGTAAGCAGTCTCCCATTTGTTTGGTAGCCATCCTTTGCCTGCTTAGTAGTCCCTTATGGGCTGACAAATTTGACATCACCACCATCCAAGAACTGACTGGCCATGCGCACCAGGTTCCCTAG
This sequence comes from Leptodactylus fuscus, assembly GCF_031893055.1. Lineage (NCBI taxonomy): Eukaryota > Metazoa > Chordata > Amphibia > Anura > Leptodactylidae > Leptodactylus > Leptodactylus fuscus. The sequence goes on from NW_027440226.1 coordinate 142,699, forward strand.
AACACCGTCACTCACATACTCCACGTGGGGGATCGGTAAACAGACGCGCACACAGGAAGTAGTTTCCCGCCCACATCTATCAATGCGTTAAATACTAAGGTTGCGGTCGGGTGGACAAGCGTCTGACCTGACGGGACCGGGTAAGTTCTGTTCTATCATGCTATACTAAGCTTTACTACATGTTGTGTAAGATCTGTGGATATTGTGAGGGAGGATGTGGCACCTGGGGGATCACTTCACCCCATCCCCTCCCTCCTCTAAATGTGATTTACAAGTGGTCCCCACTAGGACCTTATTTTCAATCCCCCATATATTCAGTTACCCATATTTTATTATCTATGCATGTAGCTATGAATTTCCTCGCCCTCCATTTCCCTCTGTCATTGACCCTTCATCAACCACTGGGTTGTGGGAGATTTCAATCTTCAACTTTTTTGTATCTAGCGAACACCAATGTCATTTGTATCAATTTGTATCCATCCAGAGCACAATCTGCTACTGTGTTACATGTTTACCACTACTGTTTTATATGTATTTGCATTCTATTCATCCATAATACTGACTGTGGGTGCGCGCTATCCACCAGTTGGATCACTATTCTCATCATTACGAGATGTGGCACACTTGTAGCTATATCTATATTGTTGTTTGCAATATAATTTTTAATCTATACTATATACCTAATGTCACACCTATTATAGTTACATCCTTCGAGCTTGACACTTGTCATCCAATTAATTTTTTACAGAATGTCAAAACCAATTTATGTTTTCCTTTAAACGTATACATATATATCTTTCAATATACTGTATGTTGCTGCATTCTAATGGGTCAGACGCCCTCTTGTTTGTTTGTTTGTTTATACCTTGATGGTCCCCTTATATTATTTTATGTTTTTATTTAGTATGTTTTATTGTATCATCCTACAGCTCTCGTTTTTTGCACTTGAGAAAGGGCCAGTGTTAGGCCCGAAATGCCTCATGCTATATGCTGTATTTTTAACTACCCAATAAACCCTATGTGATTGGACCCTGGTTTACCATCTTCTTAAACATACCAGTGTGCGCGGTTCTCCCTCAACGGACCTTTGGTCCCCTTTTCCTCTTCAGTGACAAGGGGACGTCCTCTACACCTAGACCAGTGACAGGGGGACGTCCTCTACACCTAGAACAGTGACAGTGACAAGGAGGTGTCCACTATACTTAGATCTGTGACAGTGACAAGGGAAAGTCCTCTACACCTAGACCGGTGACAGTGACAATGGGACGTCCTCTACACCTAGACCAGTGACAGTGTCAAGGGGACGTCCTCTACACCTAGACCAGTGACAGTGACAATGGGACGTCCTCTACACCTAGACCAGTGACAGTGTCAAGGGGACGTCCTCTACACCTAGACCAGTGACAGTGACAAGGGGACGTCCTCTACACCTAGACCAGTGACAGTGACAATGGGACGTCCTCTACACCTAGACCAGTGACAAGAAAATGTCCTCTACACCTAGACCAGTGACAGTGACAAGGGGACGTCCTCTACACCTAGACCAGTGACAGTGACAATGGGACGTCCTCTACACCTAGACCAGTGACAGTGACAAGGAGATGTCCACTATACTTAGATCTGTGACAGTGACAAGGGAAAGTCCTCTACACCTAGACCAGTGACAGTGACAATGGGACGTCCTCTACACCTAGACCAGTGACAGTGAGAAGGGGATGTCCTCTACACCTAGACCAGTGACAAGGGGACGTCCTCTACACCTAGACCAGTGACAGTGACAATGGGACGTCCTCTACACCTAGACCAGTGACAGTGAAAAGGAGATGTCCACTATACTTAGACCTGTGACAGTGACAAGTGGACGTCCTCTACAACTAGACCAGTTACAGTGACAAGGAGACGTCCTCTACACCTAGACCTGTGACAGTGACAAGGGGACGTCCTCTACACCTAGACCGGTGACAGTGACAAGGGGACGTCCTCTACACCTAGACCAGTGACAGTGACAAGGGGACGTCCTCTACACCTAGACCAGTGACAGTGACAAGGCAACGTCCTCTACAAATAGACCAGTTACAGTGACAAGGGGACGTCCTCTACACCTAGACCGGTGACAGTGACAAGGGGACGTCCTCTACACCTAGACAAGTGACAGTGACAAGGAGATGTCCACTATACTTAGATCAGTGACAAGGGGACGTCCTCTACACCTAGACAAGTGACAGTGACAAGGAGATGTCCACTATAATTAGATCAGTGACAAGGGAACGTCCTCTACACCTAGGCCAGTGACAATGACAAGGGGACGTCCTCTACACCTAGACCAGTGACAGTGACAAGGGGACGTCCTCTACACCTAGACCAGTGACAGTGACAAGGGGACGTCCTCTACACCTAGACCAGTGACAGTGACAAGGGGACGTCCTCTACACCTAGACCAGTGACAGTGACAAGGGGACGTCCTCTACACCTAGACCAGTGACAGTGACAATGGGACGTCCTCTACACCTAGACCAGTGACAGTGACAAGGGGACGTCCTCTACACCTAGACCAGTGACAGTGACAAGGGGACGTCCTCTACACCTAGACCAGTGACAGTGACAATGGGACGTCCTCTACACCTAGACCAGTGACAGTGACAAGGGGACGTCCTCTACACCTAGACCAGTGACAGTGACAAGGGTACGTCCTCTACACCTAGACCAGTGACAGTGACAAGGGGACGTCCTCTACACCTAGACCAGTGACAGTGACAAGGAGATGTCCTCTACACCTAGACCAGTGACAGTGACAATGGGACGTCCTCTACACCTAGACCGGTGACAGTGACAATGGGACGTCCTCTACACCTAGACCAGTGACAGTGACAAGGAGATGTCCACTATACTTAGATCTGTGACAGTGACAAGGGGAAGTCCTCTACAAATAGACCAGTTACAGTGACAAGGGGACATCCTCTACACCTAGACCGGTGACAGTGTCAAGGGGACGTCCTCTACACCTAGACCAGTGACAGTGACAATGGGACGTCCTCTACACCTAGACCGGTGACAGTGACAATGGGACGTCCTCTACACCTAGACCAGTGACAGTGACAAGGAGATGTCCACTATACTTAGACCTGTGACAGTGACAAGTGGACGTCCTCTACAACTAGACCAGTTACAGTGACAAGTGGACGTCCTCTACAACTAGACCAGTTACAGTGACAAGGAGACGTCCTCTACACCTAGACCTGTGACAGTGACAAGGGGACGTCCTCTACACCTAGACCAGTGACAAGGAGATGTCCACTATACTTAGATCTGTGACAGTGACAAGGAGATGTCCTCTACACCTAGACCAGTGACAGTGACAAGGAGACGTCCTCTACACCTAGACCAGTGACAGTGACAAGGGGATGTCCTCTACACCTAGACCAGTGACAGTGACAAGGGGACGTCCTCTACACCTAGACCAGTGACAGTGACAAGGGGACGTCCTCTACACCTAGACCAGTGACAGTGACAATGGGACGTCCTCTACACCTAGACCGGTGACAGTGACAATGGGACGTCCTCTACACCTAGACCGGTGACAGTGACAAGGGGACGTCCTCTACACCTAGACCAGTGACAGTGAGAAGGGGACGTCCTCTACACCTAGACCGGTGACAGTGACAAGGAGATGTCCTCTACACCTAGACCAGTGACAAGGGGACGTCCTCTACAACTAGACCAGTGACAGTTACAAGGGGACGTCCTCTACACCTAGACCGGTGACAGTGACAATGGGACGTCCTCTACACCTAGACCGGTGACAGTGACAATGGGACGTCCTCTACACCTAGACCGGTGACAGTGACAATGGGACGTCCTCTACACCTAGACCGGTGACAGTGACAAGGGGACGTCCTCTACACCTAGACCAGTGACAAGGGGACGTCCTCTACACCTAGACCAGTGACAGTGACAATGGGACGTCCTCTACACCTAGACCTGTGACAGTGACAAGGAGACGTCCTCTACACCTAGACCTGTGACAGTGACAAGGGGACGTCCTCTACAACTAGACCAGTTACAGTGACAAGGAGACGTCCTCTACACCTAGACCTGTGACAGTGACAAGGAGACGTCCTCTACACCTAGACCTGTGACAGTGACAAGGGGACGTCCTCTACACCTAGACCAGTGACAGTGACAATGGGACGTCCTCTACACCTAGACCGGTGACAGTGACAATGGGACGTCCTCTACACCTAGACCGGTGACAGTGACAAGGGGACGTCCTCTACACCTAGACCGGTGACAGTGAGAAGGGGATGTCCTCTACACCTAGACCAGTGACAAGGGGACGTCCTCTACACCTAGACCAGTGACAGTGACAATGGGACGTCCTCTACACCTAGACCAGTGACAGTGACAAGGAGATCTCCACTATACTTAGACCTGTGACAGTGACAAGTGGACGTCCTCTACACCTAGACCTGTGACAGTGACAAGGGGACGTCCTCTACACCTAGACCAGTGACAGTGACAAGGCAACGTCCTCTACAAATAGACCAGTTACAGTGACAAGGGGACGTCCTCTACACCTAGACCGGTGACAGTGACAAGGGGACGTCCTCTACACCTAGACCGGTGACAGTGACAAGGGGACGTCCTCTACACCTAGACCAGTGACAGTGAGAAGGGGACGTCCTCTACACCTAGACCGGTGACAGTGACAAGGAGATGTCCTCTACACCTAGACCAGTGACAGTGACAAGGGGACGTCCTCTACAACTAGACCAGTGACAGTGACAAGGGGACGTCCTCTACACCTAGACCGGTGACAGTGACAATGGGACGTCCTCTACACCTAGACCGGTGACAGTGACAATGGGACGTCCTCTACACCTAGACCGGTGACAGTGACAATGGGACGTCCTCTACACCTAGACCGGTGACAGTGACAAGGGGACGTCCTCTACACCTAGACCAGTGACAAGGGGACGTCCTCTACACCTAGACCAGTGACAGTGACAATGGGACGTCCTCTACACCTAGACCTGTGACAGTGACAAGGAGACGTCCTCTACACCTAGACCTGTGACAGTGACAAGGGGACGTCCTCTACAACTAGACCAGTTACAGTGACAAGGAGACGTCCTCTACACCTAGACCTGTGACAGTGACAAGGAGACGTCCTCTACACCTAGACCTGTGACAGTGACAAGGGGACGTCCTCTACACCTAGACCAGTGACAGTGACAAGGAGATGTCCTCTACACCTAGACCAGTGACAGTGACAAGGGGACGTCCTCTACACCTAGACCAGTGACAGTGACAATGGGACGTCCTCTACACCTAGACCGGTGACAGTGACAATGGGACGTCCTCTACACCTAGACCGGTGACAGTGACAAGGGGACGTCCTCTACACCTAGACCGGTGACAGTGAGAAGGGGATGTCCTCTACACCTAGACCAGTGACAAGGGGACGTCCTCTACACCTAGACCAGTGACAGTGACAATGGGACGTCCTCTACACCTAGACCAGTGACAGTGACAAGGAGATGTCCACTATACTTAGACCTGTGACAGTGACAAGTGGACGTCCTCTACACCTAGACCTGTGACAGTGACAAGGGGACGTCCTCTACACCTAGACCAGTGACAGTGACAAGGCAACGTCCTCTACAAATAGACCAGTTACAGTGACAAGGGGACGTCCTCTACACCTAGACCGGTGACAGTGACAAGGGGACGTCCTCTACACCTAGACAAGTGACAGTGACAAGGAGATGTCCACTATACTTAGATCAGTGACAAGGGGACGTCCTCTACACCTAGACAAGTGACAGTGACAAGGAGATGTCCACTATACTTAGATCAGTGACAAGGGAACGTTCTCTACACCTAGGCCAGTGACAATGACAAGGGGACGTCCTCTACACCTAGACCAGTGACAGTGACAAGGGGACGTCCTCTACACCTAGACCAGTGACAGTGACAAGGGGACGTCCTCTACACCAAGACCAGTGACAGTGACAATGGGATGTCCTCTACACCTAGACCAGTGACAGTGACAAGGGTACGACCTCTACACCTAGACCAGTGACAGTGACAAGGGGACGTCCTCTACACCTAGACCAGTGACAGTGACAAGGAGATGTCCACTATACTTAGATCTGTGACAGTGACAAGGGGAAGTCCTCTACAAATAGACCAGTTACAGTGACAAGGGGACATCCTCTACACCTAGACCGGTGACAGTGTCAAGGGGACGTCCTCTACACCTAGACCAGTGACAGTGACAATGGGACGTCCTCTACACCTAGACCGGTGACAGTGACAATGGGACGTCCTCTACACCTAGACCAGTGACAGTGACAAGGAGATGTCCACTATACTTAGACCTGTGACAGTGACAAGTGGACGTCCTCTACAACTAGACCAGTTACAGTGACAAGGAGACGTCCTCTACACCTAGACCTGTGACAGTGACAAGGGGACGTCCTCTACACCTAGACCAGTGACAGTGACAAGGAGATGTCCACTATACTTAGATCTGTGACAGTGACAAGGGAAAGTCCTCTACACCTAGACCAGCGACAGTGACAATGGGACGTCCTCTACACCTAGACCGGTGACAGTGACAATGGGACGTCCTCTACACCTAGACCAGTGACAGTGACAAGGAGATGTCCTCTACACCTAGACCAGTGACAGTGACAAGGGGACGTCCTCTACACCTAGACCAGTGACAGTGACAATGGGACGTCCTCTACACCTAGACCGGTGACAGTGACAATGGGACGTCCTCTACACCTAGACCGGTGACAGTGACAAGGGGACGTCCTCTACACCTAGACCGGTGACAGTGAGATGGGGATGTCCTCTACACCTAGACCAGTGACAAGGGGACGTCCTCTACACCTAGACCAGTGACAGTGACAATGGGACGTCCTCTACACCTAGACCAGTGACAGTGACAAGGAGATGTCCACTATACTTAGACCTGTGACAGTGACACGTGGACGTCCTCTACACCTAGACCTGTGACAGTGACAAGGGGACGTCCTCTACACCTAGACCAGTGACAGTGACAAGGCAACGTCCTCTACAAATAGACCAGTTACAGTGACAAGGGGACGTCCTCTACACCTAGACCGGTGACAGTGACAAGGGGACGTCCTCTACACCTAGACAAGTGACAGTGACAAGGAGATGTCCACTATACTTAGATCAGTGACAAGGGAACGTCCTCTACACCTAGGCCAGTGACAATGACAAGGGGACGTCCTCTACACCTAGACCAGTGACAATGACAAGGGGACGTCCTCTACACCTAGACCAGTGACAGTGACAAGGGGACGTACTCTACACCTAGACCAGTGACAGTGACAATGGGACGTCCTCTACACCTAGACCAGTGACAGTGACAAGGGGACGTCCTCTACACCTAGACCAGTGACAGTGACAAGGGGACGTCCTCTACACCTAGACAAGTGACAGTGATAAGGAGATGTCCACTATACTTAGATCTGTGACAGTGACAAGGGGAAGTCCTCTACAAATAGACCAGTTACAGTGACAAGGGGACATCCTCTACACCTAGACCGGTGACAGTGTCAAGGGGACGTCCTCTACACCTAGACCAGTGACAGTGACAATGGGTCGTCCTCTACACCTAGACCGGTGACAGTGACAATGGGACGTCCTCTACACCTAGACCAGTGACAGTGACAAGGAGATGTCCACTATACTTAGATCTGTGACAGTGACAAGGGGAAGTCCTCTACAAATAGACCAGTTACAGTGACAAGGGGACATCCTCTACACCTAGACCGGTGACAGTGTCAAGGGGACGTCCTCTACACCTAGACCAGTGACAGTGACAATGGGACGTCCCCTACACCTAGACCAGTGACAGTGACAAGGAGATGTCCACTATACTTAGACCTGTGACAGTGACAAGTGGACGTCCTCTACAACTAGACCAGTTACAGTGACAAGGAGACGTCCTCTACACCTAGACCTGTGACAGTGACAATGGGACGTCCTCTACACCTAGACCAGTGACAGTGACAAGGAGATGTCCATTATACTTAGACCTGTGACAGTGACAAGGGGACGTCCTCTACAAATAGACCAGTTACAGTGACAAGGGGACGTCCTCTACACCTAGACCAGTGACAGTGACAATGGGTCGTCCTCTACACCTAGACCGGTGACAATGACAATGGGACGTCCTCTACACCTAGACCAGTGACAGTGACAAGGAGATGTCCACTATACTTAGATCTGTGACAGTGACAAGGGGAAGTCCTCTACAAATAGACCAGTTACAGTGACAAGGGGACATCCTCTACACCTAGACCGGTGACAGTGTCAAGGGGACGTCCTCTACACCTAGACCAGTGACAGTGACAAGGCAACGTCCTCTACAAATAGACCAGTTACAGTGACAAGGGGACGTCCTCTACACCTAGACCGGTGACAGTGACAAGGGGACGTCCTCTACACCTAGACAAGTGACAGTGACAAGGAGATGTCCACTATACTTAGATCAGTGACAAGGGAACGTTCTCTACACCTAGGCCAGTGACAATGACAAGGGGACGTCCTCTACACCTAGACCAGTGACAGTGACAAGGGGACGTCCTCTACACCTAGACCAGTGACAGTGACAATGGGACGTCCTCTACACCTAGACCAGTGACAGTGACAAGGGGACGTCCTCTACACCTAGACCAGTGACAGTGACAAGGGGACGTCCTCTACACCTAGACCAGTGACAGTGACAAGGGGACGTCCTCTACACCAAGACCAGTGACAGTGACAATGGGATGTCCTCTACACCTAGACCAGTGACAGTGACAAGGGTACGACCTCTACACCTAGACCAGTGACAGTGACAAGGGGACGTCCTCTACACCTAGACCAGTGACAGTGACAAGGAGATGTCCACTATACTTAGATCTGTGACAGTGACAAGGGGAAGTCCTCTACAAATAGACCAGTTACAGTGACAAGGGGACATCCTCTACACCTAGACCGGTGACAGTGTCAAGGGGACGTCCTCTACACCTAGACCAGTGACAGTGACAATGGGACGTCCTCTACACCTAGACCGGTGACAGTGACAATGGGACGTCCTCTACACCTAGACCAGTGACAGTGACAAGGAGATGTCCACTATACTTAGACCTGTGACAGTGACAAGTGGACGTCCTCTACAACTAGACCAGTTACAGTGACAAGGAGACGTCCTCTACACCTAGACCTGTGACAGTGACAAGGGGACGTCCTCTACACCTAGACCAGTGACAGTGACAAGGAGATGTCCACTATACTTAGATCTGTGACAGTGACAAGGGAAAGTCCTCTACACCTAGACCAGCGACAGTGACAATGGGACGTCCTCTACACCTAGACCGGTGACAGTGTCAAGGGGACGTCCTCTACACCTAGACCGGTGACAGTGACAATGGGACGTCCTCTACACCTAGACCAGTGACAGTGACAAGGAGATGTCCTCTACACCTAGACCAGTGACAGTGACAAGGGGACGTCCTCTACACCTAGACCAGTGACAGTGACAATGGGACGTCCTCTACACCTAGACCGGTGACAGTGACAATGGGACGTCCTCTACACCTAGACCGGTGACAGTGACAAGGGGACGTCCTCTACACCTAGACCGGTGACAGTGAGATGGGGATGTCCTCTACACCTAGACCAGTGACAGTGACAATGGGACGTCCTCTACACCTAGACCAGTGACAGTGACAAGGAGATGTCCACTATACTTAGACCTGTGACAGTGACACGTGGACGTCCTCTACACCTAGACCTGTGACAGTGACAAGGGGACGTCCTCTACACCTAGACCAGTGACAGTGACAAGGCAACGTCCTCTACAAATAGACCAGTTACAGTGACAAGGGGACGTCCTCTACACCTAGACCGGTGACAGTGACAAGGGGACGTCCTCTACACCTAGACAAGTGACAGTGACAAGGAGATGTCCACTATACTTAGATCAGTGACAAGGGAACGTCCTCTACACCTAGGCCAGTGACAATGACAAGGGGACGTCCTCTACACCTAGACCAGTGACAATGACAAGGGGACGTCCTCTACACCTAGACCAGTGACAGTGACAAGGGGACGTACTCTACACCTAGACCAGTGACAGTGACAATGGGACGTCCTCTACACCTAGACCAGTGACAGTGACAAGGGGACGTCCTCTACACCTAGACCAGTGACAGTGACAAGGGGACGTCCTCTACACCTAGACCAGTGACAGTGACAAGGGGACGTCCTCTACACCTAGACCAGTGACAGTGACAATGGGACGTCCTCTACACCTAGACCAGTGACAGTGACAAGGAGATGTCCACTATACTTAGATCTGTGACAGTGACAAGGGGAAGTCCTCTACAAATAGACCAGTTACAGTGACAAGGGGACATCCTCTACACCTAGACCGGTGACAGTGTCAAGGGGACGTCCTCTACACCTAGACCAGTGACAGTGACAATGGGTCGTCCTCTACACCTAGACCGGTGACAGTGACAATGGGACGTCCTCTACACCTAGACCAGTGATAGTGACAAGGGGACGTCCTCTACACCTAGACCGGTGACAGTGACAAGGGGACGTCCTCTACACCTAGACCGGTGACAGTGTCAAGGGGACGTCCTCTACACCTAGACCGGTGACAGTGACAATGGGACGTCCTCTACACCTAGACCAGTGACAGTGACAAGGAGATGTCCTCTACACCTAGACCAGTGACAGTGACAAGGGGACGTCCTCTACACCTAGACCAGTGACAGTGACAATGGGACGTCCTCTACACCTAGACCGGTGACAGTGACAATGGGACGTCCTCTACACCTAGACCGGTGACAGTGACAAGGGGATGTCCTCTACACCTAGACCGGTGACAGTGAGATGGGGATGTCCTCTACACCTAGACCAGTGACAAGGGGACGTCCTCTACACCTAGACCAGTGACAGTGACAATGGGACGTCCTCTACACCTAGACCAGTGACAGTGACAAGGAGATGTCCACTATACTTAGACCTGTGACAGTGACACGTGGACGTCCTCTACACCTAGACCTGTGACAGTGACAAGGGGACGTCCTCTACACCTAGACCAGTGACAGTGACAAGGCAACGTCCTCTACAAATAGACCAGTTACAGTGACAAGGGGACATCCTCTACACCTAGACCGGTGACAGTGACAAGGGGACGTCCTCTACACCTAGACAAGTGACAGTGACAAGGAGATGTCCACTATACTTAGATCAGTGACAAGGGAACGTCCTCTACACCTAGGCCAGTGACAATGACAAGGGGACGTCCTCTACACCTAGACCAGTGACAATGACAAGGGGACGTCCTCTACACCTAGACCAGTGACAGTGACAAGGGGACGTACTCTACACCTAGACCAGTGACAGTGACAATGGGACGTCCTCTACACCTAGACCAGTGACAGTGACAAGGGGACGTCCTCTACACCTAGACCAGTGACAGTGACAAGGGGACGTCCTCTACACCTAGACCAGTGACAGTGACAAGGGGACGTCCTCTACACCTAGACCAGTGACAGTGACAATGGGACGTCCTCTACACCTAGACCAGTGACAGTGACAAGGAGATGTCCACTATACTTAGATCTGTGACAGTGACAAGGGGAAGTCCTCTACAAATAGACCAGTTACAGTGACAAGGGGACATCCTCTACACCTAGACCGGTGACAGTGTCAAGGGGACGTCCTCTACACCTAGACCAGTGACAGTGACAATGGGACGTCCTCTACACCTAGACCAGTGACAGTGACAAGGAGATGTCCACTATACTTAGACCTGTGACAGTGACAAGTGGACGTCCTCTACAACTAGACCAGTTACAGTGACAAGGAGACGTCCTCTACACCTAGACCTGTGACAGTGACAATGGGACGTCCTCTACACCTAGACCAGTGACAGTGACAAGGAGATGTCCATTATACTTAGACCTGTGACAGTGACAAGGGGAAGTCCTCTACAAATAGACCAGTTACAGTGACAAGGGGACGTCCTCTACACCTAGACCAGTGACAGTGACAATGGGTCGTCCTCTACACCTAGACCGGTGACAATGACAATGGGACGTCCTCTACACCTAGACCAGTGACAGTGACAAGGAGATGTCCACTATACTTAGATCTGTGACAGTGACAAGGGGAAGTCCTCTACAAATAGACCAGTTACAGTGACAAGGGGACATCCTCTACACCTAGACCGGTGACAGTGTCAAGGGGACGTCCTCTACACCTAGACCAGTGACAGTGACAATGGGACATCCTCTACACCTAGACCAGTGACAGTGACAAGGAGATGTCCACTATACTTAGACCTGTGACAGTGACAAGTGGACGTCCTCTACAACTAGACCAGTTACAGTGACAAGGAGACGTCCTCTACACCTAGACCTGTGACAGTGACAAGGGGACGTCCTCTACACCTAGACCAGTGACAGTGACAAGGCAACGTCCTCTACACCTAGACCGGTGACAGTGACAATGGGACGTCCTCTACACCTAGACCGGTGACAGTGACAAGGAGATGTCCACTATACTTAGACCTGTGACAGTGACAAGTGGACGTCCTCTACAACTAGACCAGCTACAGTGACAAGGAGACGTCCTCTACACCTAGACCTGTGACAGTGACAAGGGGACGTCCTCTACACCTAGACCAGTGACAGTGACAAGGAGATGTCCACTATACTTAGATCTGTGACAGTGACAAGGGAAAGTACTCTACACCTAGACCAGTGACAGTGACAATGGGACGTCCTCTACACCTAGACCGGTGACAGTGTCAAGGGGACGTCCTCTACACCTAGACCAGTGACAGTGACAATGGGACGTCCTCTACACCTAGACCAGTGACAGTGACAAGGAGATGTCCTCTACACCTAGACCAGTGACAGTGACAAGGGGACGTCCTCTACACCTAGACCAGTGACAGTGACAATGGGACGTCCTCTACACCTAGACCGGTGACAGTGACAATGGGACGTCCTCTACACCTAGACCGGTGACAGTGACAAGGGGATGTCCTCTACACCTAGACCAGTGACAAGGGGACGTCCTCTACACCTAGACCAGTGACAGTGACAATGGGACGTCCTCTACACCTAGACCAGTGACAGTGACAAGGAGATGTCCACTACACCTAGACCAGTGACAGTGACAAGGAGATGTCCACTATACTTAGACCTGTGACAGTGACAAGTGGACGTCCTCTACAACTAGACCAGTTACAGTGACAAGGAGACGTCCTCTACACCTAGACCTGTGACAGTGACAAGGGGACGTCCTCTACACCTAGACCAGTGACAGTGACAAGGCAACGTCCTCTACAAATAGACCAGTTACAGTGACAAGGGGACGTCCTCTACACCTAGACCGGTGACAGTGACAAGGGGACGTCCTCTACACCTAGACCAGTGACAGTGACAAGGAGATGTCCACTATACTTAGATCAGTGACAAGGGAACGTCCTCTACACCTAGGCCAGTGACAATGACAAGGAGACGTCCTCTACACCTAGACCAGTGACAGTGACAAGGGGACCTCCTCTACACCTAGACCAGTGACAGTGACAAGGGGACCTCCTCTACACCTAGACCAGTGACAGTGACAATGGGACGTCCTCTACACCTAGACCAGTGACAGTGACAAGGGGACATCCTCTACACCTAGACCAGTGACAGTGACAAGGGGACGTCCTCTACACCTAGACCAGTGACAGTGACAAGGGGACGTCCTCTACACCTAGACCAGTGACAGTGACAATGGGACGTCCTCTACACCTAGACCAGTGACAGTGACAAGGAGATGTCCACTATACTTAGATCTGTGACAGTGACAAGGGGAAGTCCTCTACAAATAGACCAGTTACAGTGACAAGGGGACATCCTCTACACCTAGACCGGTGACAGTGTCAAGGGGACGTCCTCTACACCTAGACCAGTGACAGTGACAATGGGTCGTCCTCTACACCTAGACCGGTGACAGTGACAATGGGACGTCCTCTACACCTAGACCAGTGACAGTGACAAGGAGATGTCCACTATACTTAGACCTGTGACAGTGACAAGTGGACGTCCTCTACAACTAGACCAGTTACAGTGACAAGGAGACGTCCTCTACACCTAGACCTGTGACAGTGACAAGGGGACGTCCTCTACACCTAGACCAGTGACAGTGACAAGGCAACGTCCTCTTCAAATAGACCAGTTACAGTGACAAGGGGACGTCCTCTACACCTAGACCGGTGACAGTGACAAGGGGACGTCCTCTACACCTAGACAAGTGACAGTGACAAGGAGATATCCACTATACTTAGATCAGTGACAAGGGGACGTCCTCTACACCTAGACAAGTGACAGTGACAAGGAGATGTCCACTATACTTAGATCAGTGACAAGGGGACGTCCTCTACACCTAGGCCAGTGACAATGACAAGGAGACGTCCTCTACACCTAGACCAGTGACAGTGACAAGGGGACGTCCTCTACACCTAGACCAGTGACAGTGACAAGGAGATGTCCACTATACTTAGATCTGTGACAGTGACAAGGGGAAGTCCTCTACAAATAGACCAGTTACAGTGACAAGGGGACATCCTCTACACCTAGACCGGTGACAGTGTCAAGGGGACGTCCTCTACACCTAGACCAGTGACAGTGACAATGGGACGTCCTCTACACCTAGACCGGTGACAGTGACAATGGGACGTCCTCTACACCTAGACCAGTGACAGTGACAAGGAGATGTCCACTATACTTAGAACTGTGACAGTGACAAGTGGACGTCCTCTACAACTAGACCAGTTACAGTGACAAGTGGACGTACTCTACAACTAGACCAGTTACAGTGACAAGGAGACGTCCTCTACACCTAGACCTGTGACAGTGACAAGGGGACGTCCTCTACACCTAGACCAGTGACAAGGAGATGTCCACTATACTTAGATCTGTGACAGTGACAAGGAGATGTCCTCTACACCTAGACCAGTGACAGTGACAAGGAGATGTCCTCTACACCTAGACCAGTGACAGTGACAAGGGGACGTCCTCTACACCTAGACCAGTGACAGTGACAAGGGGACGTCCTCTACACCTAGACCAGTGACAGTGACAATGGGACGTCCTCTACACCTAGACCGGTGACAGTGACAATGGGACGTCCTCTACACCTAGACCGGTGACAGTGACAAGGGGACGTCCTCTACACCTAGACCAGTGACAGTGAGAAGGGGACGTCCTCTACACCTAGACCGGTGACAGTGACAAGGAGATGTCCTCTACACCTAGACCGGTGACAGTGACAAGGGGACGTCCTCTACACCTAGACCAGTGACAGTGACAAGGGGACGTCCTCTACACCTAGAACGGTGACAGTGACAATGGGACGTCCTCTACACCTAGACCGGTGACAGTGACAATGGGACGTCCTCTACACCTAGACCGGTGACAGTGACAAGGGGACGTCCTCTACACCTAGACCAATGACAAGGGGACGTCCTCTACACCTAGACCAGTGACAGTGACAATGGGACGTCCTCTACACCTAGACCAGTGACAGTGACAAGGAGATGTCCACTATACTTAGACCTGTGACAGTGACAAGTGGACGTCCTCTACAACTAGACCAGTTACAGTGACAAGGAGACGTCCTCTACACCTAG
The DNA here is from genome assembly GCF_031893055.1 of Leptodactylus fuscus. NCBI lineage: Eukaryota > Metazoa > Chordata > Amphibia > Anura > Leptodactylidae > Leptodactylus > Leptodactylus fuscus. Next base: position 158,429 of record NW_027440226.1, read on the forward strand.
ACCTGTGACAGTGACAAGGAGACGTCCTCTACACCTAGACCTGTGACAGTGACAAGGAGACGTCCTCTACACCTAGACCAGTGACAGTGACAAGGAGATGTCCTCTACACCTAGACCAGTGACAGTGACAAGGGGACGTCCTCTACACCTAGACCAGTGACAGTGACAATGGGACGTCCTCTACACCTAGACCGGTGACAGTGACAATGGGACGTCCTCTACACCTAGACCGGTGACAGTGACAAGGGGACGTCCTCTACACCTAGACCGGTGACAAGGGGACGTCCTCTACACCTAGACCAGTGACAGTGACAATGGGACGTCCTCTACACCTAGACCAGTGACAGTGACAAGGAGATGTCCACTATACTTAGACCTGTGACAGTGACAAGTGGACGTGCTCTACACCTAGACCTGTGACAGTGACAAGGGGACGTCCTCTACACCTAGACCAGTGACAGTGACAAGGCAACGTCCTCTACAAATAGACCAGTTACAGTGACAAGGGGACGTCCTCTACACCTAGACCGGTGACAGTGACAAGGGGACGTCCTCTACACCTAGACAAGTGACAGTGACAAGGAGATGTCCACTATACTTAGATCAGTGACAAGGGGACGTCCTCTACACCTAGACAAGTGACAGTGACAAGGAGATGTCCACTATACTTAGATCAGTGACAAGGGAACGTTCTCTACACCTAGGCCAGTGACAATGACAAGGGGACGTCCTCTACACCTAGACCAGTGACAGTGACAAGGGGACGTCCTCTACACCTAGACCAGTGACAGTGACAATGGGACGTCCTCTACACCTAGACCAGTGACAGTGACAAGGGGACGTCCTCTACACCTAGACCAGTGACAGTGACAAGGGGACGTCCTCTACACCTAGACCAGTGACAGTGACAAGGGGACGTCCTCTACACCAAGACCAGTGACAGTGACAATGGGATGTCCTCTACACCTAGACCAGTGACAGTGACAAGGGTACGACCTCTACACCTAGACCAGTGACAGTGACAAGGGGACGTCCTCTACACCTAGACCAGTGACAGTGACAAGATGTCCACTATACTTAGATCTGTGACAGTGACAAGGGGAAGTCCTCTACAAATAGACCAGTTACAGTGACAAGGGGACATCCTCTACACCTAGACCGGTGACAGTGTCAAGGGGACGTCCTCTACACCTAGACCAGTGACAGTGACAATGGGACGTCCTCTACACCTAGACCGGTGACAGTGACAATGGGACGTCCTCTACACCTAGACCAGTGACAGTGACAAGGAGATGTCCACTATACTTAGACCTGTGACAGTGACAAGTGGACGTCCTCTACAACTAGACCAGTTACAGTGACAAGGAGACGTCCTCTACACCTAGACCTGTGACAGTGACAAGGGGACGTCCTCTACACCTAGACCAGTGACAGTGACAAGGAGATGTCCACTATACTTAGATCTGTGACAGTGACAAGGGAAAGTCCTCTACACCTAGACCAGCGACAGTGACAATGGGACGTCCTCTACACCTAGACCGGTGACAGTGTCAAGGGGACGTCCTCTACACCTAGACCGGTGACAGTGACAATGGGACGTCCTCTACACCTAGACCAGTGACAGTGACAAGGAGATGTCCTCTACACCTAGACCAGTGACAGTGACAAGGGGACGTCCTCTACACCTAGACCAGTGACAGTGACAATGGGACGTCCTCTACACCTAGACCGGTGACAGTGACAATGGGACGTCCTCTACACCTAGACCGGTGACAGTGACAAGGGGACGTCCTCTACACCTAGACCGGTGACAGTGAGATGGGGATGTCCTCTACACCTAGACCAGTGACAAGGGGACGTCCTCTACACCTAGACCAGTGACAGTGACAATGGGACGTCCTCTACACCTAGACCAGTGACAATGACAAGGAGATGTCCACTATACTTAGACCTGTGACAGTGACACGTGGACGTCCTCTACACCTAGACCTGTGACAGTGACAAGGGGACGTCCTCTACACCTAGACCAGTGACAGTGACAAGGCAACGTCCTCTACAAATAGACCAGTTACAGTGACAAGGGGACGTCCTCTACACCTAGACCGGTGACAGTGACAAGGGGACGTCCTCTACACCTAGACAAGTGACAGTGACAAGGAGATGTCCACTATACTTAGATCAGTGACAAGGGAACGTCCTCTACACCTAGACCAGTGACAATGACAAGGGGACGTCCTCTACACCTAGACCAGTGACAGTGACAAGGGGACGTCCTCTACACCTAGACCAGTGACAGTGACAATGGGACGTCCTCTACACCTAGACCAGTGACAGTGACAAGGGGACGTCCTCTACACCTAGACCAGTGACAGTGACAAGGGGACGTCCTCTACACCTAGACCAGTGACAAGGGGTCGTCCTCTACACCTAGACCAGTGACAAGGGGACGTCCTCTACACCTAGACAAGTGACAGTGATAAGGAGATGTCCACTATACTTAGATCTGTGACAGTGACAAGGGGAAGTCCTCTACAAATAGACCAGTTACAGTGACAAGGGGACATCCTCTACACCTAGACCGGTGACAGTGTCAAGGGGACGTCCTCTACACCTAGACCAGTGACAGTGACAATGGGTCGTCCTCTACACCTAGACCGGTGACAGTGACAATGGGACGTCCTCTACACCTAGACCAGTGACAGTGACAAGGAGATGTCCACTATACTTAGATCTGTGACAGTGACAAGGGGAAGTCCTCTACAAATAGACCAGTTACAGTGACAAGGGGACATCCTCTACACCTAGACCGGTGACAGTGTCAAGGGGACGTCCTCTACACCTAGACCAGTGACAGTGACAATGGGTCGTCCTCTACACCTAGACCGGTGACAGTGACAATGGGACGTCCTCTACACCTAGACCAGTGACAGTGACAAGGAGATGTCCACTATACTTAGACCTGTGACAGTGACAAGTGGACGTCCTCTACAACTAGACCAGTTACAGTGACAAGGAGACGTCCTCTACACCTAGACCTGTGACAGTGACAAGGGGACGTCCTCTACACCTAGACCAGTGACAGTGACAAGGCAACGTCCTCTTCAAATAGACCAGTTACAGTGACAAGGGGACGTCCTCTACACCTAGACCGGTGACAGTGACAAGGGGACGTCCTCTACACCTAGACAAGTGACAGTGACAAGGAGATATCCACTATACTTAGATCAGTGACAAGGGGACGTCCTCTACACCTAGACAAGTGACAGTGACAAGGAGATGTCCACTATACTTAGATCAGTGACAAGGGGACGTCCTCTACACCTAGGCCAGTGACAATGACAAGGAGACGTCCTCTACACCTAGACCAGTGACAGTGACAAGGGGACGTCCTCTACACCTAGACCAGTGACAGTGACAAGGAGATGTCCACTATACTTAGATCTGTGACAGTGACAAGGGGAAGTCCTCTACAAATAGACCAGTTACAGTGACAAGGGGACATCCTCTACACCTAGACCGGTGACAGTGTCAAGGGGACGTCCTCTACACCTAGACCAGTGACAGTGACAATGGGACGTCCTCTACACCTAGACCGGTGACAGTGACAATGGGACGTCCTCTACACCTAGACCAGTGACAGTGACAAGGAGATGTCCACTATACTTAGAACTGTGACAGTGACAAGTGGACGTCCTCTACAACTAGACCAGTTACAGTGACAAGTGGACGTCCTCTACAACTAGACCAGTTACAGTGACAAGGAGACGTCCTCTACACCTAGACCTGTGACAGTGACAAGGGGACGTCCTCTACACCTAGACCAGTGACAAGGAGATGTCCACTATACTTAGATCTGTGACAGTGACAAGGAGATGTCCTCTACACCTAGACCAGTGACAGTGACAAGGAGATGTCCTCTACACCTAGACCAGTGACAGTGACAAGGGGACGTCCTCTACACCTAGACCAGTGACAGTGACAAGGGGACGTCCTCTACACCTAGACCAGTGACAGTGACAATGGGACGTCCTCTACACCTAGACCGGTGACAGTGACAATGGGACGTCCTCTACACCTAGACCGGTGACAGTGACAAGGGGACGTCCTCTACACCTAGACCAGTGACAGTGAGAAGGGGACGTCCTCTACACCTAGACCGGTGACAGTGACAAGGAGATGTCCTCTACACCTAGACCAGTGACAGTGACAAGGGGACGTCCTCTACACCTAGACCAGTGACAGTGACAAGGGGACGTCCTCTACACCTAGAACGGTGACAGTGACAATGGGACGTCCTCTACACCTAGACCGGTGACAGTGACAATGGGACGTCCTCTACACCTAGACCGGTGACAGTGACAAGGGGACGTCCTCTACACCTAGACCAATGACAAGGGGACGTCCTCTACACCTAGACCAGTGACAGTGACAATGGGACGTCCTCTACACCTAGACCAGTGACAGTGACAAGGAGATGTCCACTATACTTAGACCTGTGACAGTGACAAGTGGACGTCCTCTACAACTAGACCAGTTACAGTGACAAGGAGACGTCCTCTACACCTAGACCTGTGACAGTGACAAGGAGACGTCCTCTACACCTAGACCTGTGACAGTGACAAGGAGACGTCCTCTACACCTAGACCAGTGACAGTGACAAGGAGATGTCCTCTACACCTAGACCAGTGACAGTGACAAGGGGACGTCCTCTACACCTAGACCAGTGACAGTGACAATGGGACGTCCTCTACACCTAGACCGGTGACAGTGACAATGGGACGTCCTCTACACCTAGACCGGTGACAGTGACAAGGGGACGTCCTCTACACCTAGACCGGTGACAAGGGGACGTCCTCTACACCTAGACCAGTGACAGTGACAATGGGACGTCCTCTACACCTAGACCAGTGACAGTGACAAGGAGATGTCCACTATACTTAGACCTGTGACAGTGACAAGTGGACGTGCTCTACACCTAGACCTGTGACAGTGACAAGGGGACGTCCTCTACACCTAGACCAGTGACAGTGACAAGGCAACGTCCTCTACAAATAGACCAGTTACAGTGACAAGGGGACGTCCTCTACACCTAGACCGGTGACAGTGACAAGGGGACGTCCTCTACACCTAGACAAGTGACAGTGACAAGGAGATGTCCACTATACTTAGATCAGTGACAAGGGGACGTCCTCTACACCTAGACAAGTGACAGTGACAAGGAGATGTCCACTATACTTAGATCAGTGACAAGGGAACGTTCTCTACACCTAGGCCAGTGACAATGACAAGGGGACGTCCTCTACACCTAGACCAGTGACAGTGACAAGGGGACGTCCTCTACACCTAGACCAGTGACAGTGACAATGGGACGTCCTCTACACCTAGACCAGTGACAGTGACAAGGGGACGTCCTCTACACCTAGACCAGTGACAGTGACAAGGGGACGTCCTCTACACCTAGACCAGTGACAGTGACAAGGGGACGTCCTCTACACCAAGACCAGTGACAGTGACAATGGGATGTCCTCTACACCTAGACCAGTGACAGTGACAAGGGTACGACCTCTACACCTAGACCAGTGACAGTGACAAGGGGACGTCCTCTACACCTAGACCAGTGACAGTGACAAGATGTCCACTATACTTAGATCTGTGACAGTGACAAGGGGAAGTCCTCTACAAATAGACCAGTTACAGTGACAAGGGGACATCCTCTACACCTAGACCGGTGACAGTGTCAAGGGGACGTCCTCTACACCTAGACCAGTGACAGTGACAATGGGACGTCCTCTACACCTAGACCGGTGACAGTGACAATGGGACGTCCTCTACACCTAGACCAGTGACAGTGACAAGGAGATGTCCACTATACTTAGACCTGTGACAGTGACAAGTGGACGTCCTCTACAACTAGACCAGTTACAGTGACAAGGAGACGTCCTCTACACCTAGACCTGTGACAGTGACAAGGGGACGTCCTCTACACCTAGACCAGTGACAGTGACAAGGAGATGTCCACTATACTTAGATCTGTGACAGTGACAAGGGAAAGTCCTCTACACCTAGACCAGCGACAGTGACAATGGGACGTCCTCTACACCTAGACCGGTGACAGTGTCAAGGGGACGTCCTCTACACCTAGACCGGTGACAGTGACAATGGGACGTCCTCTACACCTAGACCAGTGACAGTGACAAGGAGATGTCCTCTACACCTAGACCAGTGACAGTGACAAGGGGACGTCCTCTACACCTAGACCAGTGACAGTGACAATGGGACGTCCTCTACACCTAGACCGGTGACAGTGACAATGGGACGTCCTCTACACCTAGACCGGTGACAGTGACAAGGGGACGTCCTCTACACCTAGACCGGTGACAGTGAGATGGGGATGTCCTCTACACCTAGACCAGTGACAAGGGGACGTCCTCTACACCTAGACCAGTGACAGTGACAATGGGACGTCCTCTACACCTAGACCAGTGACAATGACAAGGAGATGTCCACTATACTTAGACCTGTGACAGTGACACGTGGACGTCCTCTACACCTAGACCTGTGACAGTGACAAGGGGACGTCCTCTACACCTAGACCAGTGACAGTGACAAGGCAACGTCCTCTACAAATAGACCAGTTACAGTGACAAGGGGACGTCCTCTACACCTAGACCGGTGACAGTGACAAGGGGACGTCCTCTACACCTAGACAAGTGACAGTGACAAGGAGATGTCCACTATACTTAGATCAGTGACAAGGGAACGTCCTCTACACCTAGGCCAGTGACAATGACAAGGGGACGTCCTCTACACCTAGACCAGTGACAATGACAAGGGGACGTCCTCTACACCTAGACCAGTGACAGTGACAAGGGGACGTCCTCTACACCTAGACCAGTGACAGTGACAATGGGACGTCCTCTACACCTAGACCAGTGACAGTGACAAGGGGACGTCCTCTACACCTAGACCAGTGACAGTGACAAGGGACGTCCTCTACACCTAGACCAGTGACAAGGGGTCGTCCTCTACACCTAGACCAGTGACAAGGGGACGTCCTCTACACCTAGACAAGTGACAGTGATAAGGAGATGTCCACTATACTTAGATCTGTGACAGTGACAAGGGGAAGTCCTCTACAAATAGACCAGTTACAGTGACAAGGGGACATCCTCTACACCTAGACCGGTGACAGTGTCAAGGGGACGTCCTCTACACCTAGACCAGTGACAGTGACAATGGGTCGTCCTCTACACCTAGACCGGTGACAGTGACAATGGGACGTCCTCTACACCTAGACCAGTGACAGTGACAAGGAGATGTCCACTATACTTAGATCTGTGACAGTGAACAAGGGGAAGTCCTCTACAAATAGACCAGTTACAGTGACAAGGGGACATCCTCTACACCTAAGACCGGTGACAGTGTCAAGGGGACGTCCTCTACACCTAGACCAGTGACAGTGACAATGGGACGTCCCCTACACCTAGACCAGTGACAGTGACAAGGAGATGTCCACTATACTTAGACCTGTGGACAGTGACAAGGGGACGTCTCTACAAATAGACCAGTTACAGTGACAAGGGGACGTCCTCTACACCTAGACCAGTGACAGTGACAATGGGTCGTCCTCTACACCTAGACCGGTGACAATGACAATGGGACGTCCTCTACACCTAGACCAGTGACAGTGACAAGGAGATGTCCACTATACTTAGATCTGTGACAGTGACAAGGGGAAGTCCTCTACAAATAGACCAGTTACAGTGACAAGGGGACATTCTCTACACCTAGACCGGTGACAGTGTCAAGGGGACGTCCTCTACACCTAGACCAGTGACAGTGACAAGGCAACGTCCTCTACAAATAGACCAGTTACAGTGACAAGGGGACGTCCTCTACACCTAGACCGGTGACAGTGACAAGGGGACGTCCTCTACACCTAGACAAGTGACAGTGACAAGGAGATGTCCACTATACTTAGATCAGTGACAAGGGGGACGTCCTCTACACCTAGACAAGTGACCAGTGACAAGGAGATGTCCACTATACTTAGATCAGTGACAAGGGAACGTTCTCTACACCTAGGCCAGTGACAATGACAAGGGGACGTCCTCTACACCTAGACCAGTGACAGTGACAAGGGGACGTCCTCTACACCTAGACCGGTGACAGTGACAAGGGAACGTCCTCTACACCTAGACCAGTGACAGTGACAAGGGGACGTCCTCTACACCTAGACCAGTGACAGTGACAAGGGGACGTCCTCTACACCTAGACAAGTGACAGTGACAAGGAGATATCCACTATACTTAGATCAGTGACAAGGGGACGTCCTCTACACCTAGACAAGTGACAGTGACAAGGAGATGTCCACTATACTTAGATCAGTGACAAGGGGACGTTCTCTACACCTAGGCCAGTGACAATGACAAGGAGACGTCCTCTACACCTAGACCAGTGACAGTGACAAGGGGACGTCCTCTACACCTAGACCAGTGACAGTGACAAGGAGATGTCCACTATACTTAGATCTGTGACAGTGACAAGGGGAAGTCCTCTACAAATAGACCAGTTACAGTGACAAGGGGACATCCTCTACACCTAGACCGGTGACAGTGTCAAGGGACGTCCTCTACACCTAGACCAGTGACAGTGACAATGGGACGTCCTCTACACCTAGACCGGTGACAGTGACAATGGGACGTCCTCTACACCTAGACCAGTGACAGTGACAAGGAGATGTCCACTATACTTAGACCTGTGACAGTGACAAGTGGACGTCCTCTACAACTAGACCAGTTACAGTGACAAGTGGACGTCCTCTACAACTAGACCAGTTACAGTGACAAGGAGACGTCCTCTACACCTAGACCTGTGACAGTGACAAGGGGACGTCCTCTACACCTAGACCAGTGACAAGGAGATGTCCACTATACTTAGATCTGTGACAGTGACAAGGAGATGTCCTCTACACCTAGACCAGTGACAGTGACAAGGAGATGTCCTCTACACCTAGACCAGTGACAGTGACAAGGGACGTCCTCTACACCTAGACCAGTGACAGTGACAAGGGACGTCCTCTACACCTAGACCAGTGACAGTGACAATGGGGACGTCCTCTACACCTAGACCGGTGACAGTGACAATGGGACGTCCCTCTACACCTAGACCGGTGACAGTGACAAGGGGACGTCCTCTACACCTAGACCAGTGACAGTGAGAAGGGGACGTCCTCTACACCTAGACCGGTGACAGTGACAAGGAGATGTCCTCTACACCTAGACCAGTGACAGTGACAAGGGGACGTCCTCTACACCTAGACCAGTGACAGTGACAAGGGGACGTCCTCTACACCTAGAACGTGACAGTGACAATGGGACGTCCTCTACACCTAGACCGGTGACAGTGACAATGGGACGTCCTCTACACCTAGACCGGTGACAGTGACAAGGGGACGTCTCTACACCTAGACCAATGACAAGGGGACGTCCTCTACACCTAGACCAGTGACAGTGACAATGGGACGTCCTCTACACCTAGACCAGTGACAGTGACAAGGAGATGTCCACTATACTTAGACCTGTGACAGTGACAAGTGGACGTCCTCTACAACTAGACCAGTTACAGTGACAAGGAGACGTCCTCTACACCTAGACCTGTGACAGTGACAAGGAGACGTCCTCTACACCTAGACCTGTGACAGTGACAAGGGGACGTCCTCTACACCTAGACCAGTGACAGTGACAAGGAGATGTCCTCTACACCTAGACCAGTGACAGTGGACAAGGGGACGTCCTCTACACCTAGACCAGTGACAGTGACAATGGGACGTCCTCTACACCTAGACCGGTGACAGTGACAATGGGACGTCCTCTACACCTAGACCGGTGACAGTGACAAGGGACGTCCTCTACACCTAGACCGGTGACAGTGAGAAGGGATGTCCTCTACACCTAGACCAGTGACAAGGGGACGTCCTCTACACCTAGACCAGTGACAGTGACAATGGGACGTCCTCTACACCTAGACCAGTGACAGTGACAAGGAGATGTCCACTATACTTAGACCTGTGACAGTGACAAGTGGACGTCCTCTACACCTAGACCTGTGACAGTGACAAGGGGACGTCCTCTACACCTAGACCAGTGACAGTGACAAGGCAACGTCCTCTACAAATAGACCAGTTACAGTGACAAGGGGACGTCCTCTACACCTAGACCGGTGACAGTGACAAGGGGACCGTCCTCTACACCAAGACAAGTGACAGTGACAAGGAGATGTCCACTATACTTAGATCAGTGACAAGGGGACGTCCTCTACACCTAGACAAGTGACAGTGACAAGGAGATGTCCACTATACTTAGATCAGTGACAAGGGAACGTTCTCTACACCTAGGCCAGTGACAATGACAAGGGGACGTCCTCTACACCTAGACCAAGTGACAGTGACAAGGGGACGTCCTCTACACCTAGACCAGTGACAGTGACAATGGGACGTCCTCTACACCTAGACCAGTGACAGTGACAAGGGGACGTCCTCTACACCTAGACCAGTGACAGTGACAAGGGGACGTCCTCTACACCTAGACCAGTGACAGTGACAAGGGGACGTCCTCTACACCAAGACCAGTGACAGTGACAATGGGATGTCCTCTACACCTAGACCAGTGACAGTGACAAGGGGACGTCCTCTACACCTAGACCAGTGACAGTGACAAGATGTCCACTATACTTAGATCTGTGACAGTGACAAGGGGAAGTCCTCTACAAATAGACCAGTTACAGTGACAAGGGGACATCCTCTACACCTAGACCGGTGACAGTGTCAAGGGGAACGTCCTCTACACCTAGACCAGTGACAGTGACAATGGGACGTCCTCTACACCTAGACCGGTGACAGTGACAATGGGACGTCCTCTACACCTAGACCAGTGACAGTGACAAGGAGATGTCCACTATACTTAGACCTGTGACAGTGACAAGTGGACGTCCTCTACAACTAGACCAGTTACAGTGACAAGGAGACGTCCTCTACACCTAGACCTGTGACAGTGACAAGGGGACGTCCTCTACACCTAGACCAGTGACAGTGACAAGGAGATGTCCACTATACTTAGATCTGTGACAGTGACAAGGGAAAGTCCTCTACACCTAGACCAGCGACAGTGACAATGGGACGTCCTCTACACCTAGACCGGTGACAGTGTCAAGGGGACGTCCTCTACACTACCTAGACCGGTGACAGTGACAATGGGACGTCCTCTACACCTAGACCAGTGACAGTGACAAGGAGATGTCCTCTACACCTAGACCAGTGACAGTGACAAGGGACGTCCTCTACACCTAGACCAGTGACAGTGACAATGGGACGTCCTCTACACCTAGACCGGTGACAGTGACAATGGGACGTCCTCTACACCTAGACCGGTGACAGTGACAAGGGGACGTCCTCTACACCTAGACCGGTGACAGTGAGATGGGGATGTCCTCTACACCTAGACCAGTGACAAGGGGACGTCCTCTACACCTAGACCAGTGACAGTGACAATGGGACGTCCTCTACACCTAGACCAGTGACAGTGACAAGGAGATGTCCACTATACTTAGACCTGTGACAGTGACACGTGGGACGTCCTCTACACCTAGACCTGTGACAGTGACAAGGGGACGTCCTCTACACCTAGACCAGTGACAGTGACAAGGCAACGTCCTCTACAAATAGACCAGTTACAGTGACAAGGGACGTCCTCTACACCTAGACCGGTGACAGTGACAAGGGGACGTCCTCTACACCTAGACAAGTGACAGTGACAAGGAGATGTCCACTATACTTAGATCAGTGACAAGGGAACGTCCTCTACACCTAGGCCAGTGGACAATGACAAGGGGACGTCCTCTACACCTAGACCAGTGACAATGACAAGGGGACGTCCTCTACACCTAGACCAGTGACAGTGACAAGGGGACGTCCTCTACACCTAGACCAGTGACAGTGACAATGGGACGTCCTCTACACCTAGACCAGTGACAGTGACAAGGGGACGTCCTCTACACCTAGACCAGTGACAGTGACAAGGGGGACGTCCTCTACACCTAGACCAGTGACAAGGGGTCGTCCTCTACACCTAGACCAGTGACAAGGGGACGTCCTCTACACCTAGACAAGTGACAGTGATAAGGAGATGTCCACTATACTTAGATCTGTGACAGTGACAAGGGGAAGTCCTCTACAAATAGACCAGTTACAGTGACAAGGGGACATCCTCTACACCTAGACCGGTGACAGTGTCAAGGGGACGTCCTCTACACCTAGACCAGTGACAGTGACAATGGGTCGTCCTCTACACTAGACCGGTGACAGTGACAATGGGACGTCCTCTACACCTAGACCAGTGACAGTGACAAGGAGATGTCCACTATACTTAGATCTGTGACAGTGACAAGGGGAAGTCCTCTACAAATAGACCAGTTACAGTGACAAGGGGGACGTCCCATTGTCACTGTCACTGGTGCAGGTGTAGAGGGACGTCCCCTTACACTGTCACCAGTCTAGTGTAGAGGGATGTCCCCTTGTCACTGTAACTGGTCTATTTGTAGAGGACTTCCCCTTGTCACTGTCACAGATCTAAGTATAGTGGACATCTCCTTGTCACTGTCACTGGTCTAGGTGTAGAGGACGTCCCATTGTCACTGTCACCGGTCTAGGTGTAGAGGACGACCCATTGTCACTGTCACTGGTCTAGGTGTAGAGGACGTCCCCTTGACACTGTCACCGGTCTAGGTGTAGAGGATGTCCCCTTGTCACTGTAACTGGTCTATTTGTAGAGGACTTCCCCTTGTCACTGTCACAGATCTAAGTATAGTGGACATCTCCTTATCACTGTCACTTGTCTAGGTGTAGAGGACGTCCCCTTGTCACTGGTCTAGGTGTAGAGGACGACCCCTTGTCACTGGTCTAGGTGTAGAGGACGTCCCCTTGTCACTGTCACTGGTCTAGGTGTAGAGGACGTCCCCTTGTCACTGTCACTGGTCTAGGTGTAGAGGACGTCCCATTGTCACTGTCACTGGTCTAGGTGTAGAGGACGTCCCCTTGTCACTGTCACTGGTCTAGGTGTAGAGGACGTCCCCTTGTCATTGTCACTGGTCTAGGTGTAGAGGACGTCCCCTTGTCATTGTCACTGGCCTAGGTGTAGAGGACGTTCCCTTGTCACTGATCTAAGTATAGTGGACATCTCCTTGTCACTGTCACTTGTCTAGGTGTAGAGGACGTCCCCTTGTCACTGTCACCGGTCTAGGTGTAGAGGACGTCCCCTTGTCACTGTAACTGGTCTATTTGTAGAGGACGTTGCCTTGTCACTGTCACTGGTCTAGGTGTAGAGGACGTCCCCTTGTCACTGTCACAGGTCTAGGTGTAGAGGACGTCCACGTGTCACTGTCACAGGTCTAAGTATAGTGGACATCTCCTTGTCACTGTCACTGGTCTAGGTGTAGAGGACGTCCCATTGTCACTGTCACTGTCTAGGTGTAGAGGACGTCCCCTTGTCACTGGTCTAGGTGTAGAGGACATCCCCATCTCACTGTCACCGGTCTAGGTGTAGAGGACGTCCCCTTGTCACTGTCACCGGTCTAGGTGTAGAGGACGTCCCATTGTCACTGTCACCGGTCTAGGTGTAGAGGACGTCCCATTGTCACTGTCACTGGTCTAGGTGTAGAGGACGTCCCCTTGTCACTGTCACTGGTCTAGGTGTAGAGGACATCTCCTTGTCACTGTCACTGGTCTAGGTGTAGAGGACGTCCCATTGTCACTGTCACCGGTCTAGGTGTAGAGGACGTCCCCTTGACACTGTCACCGGTCTAGGTGTAGAGACGTCCCATTGTCACTGTCGCTGGTCTAGGTGTAGAGGACTTTCCCTTGTCACTGTCACAGATCTAAGTATAGTGGACATCTCCTTGTCACTGTCACTGGTCTAGGTGTAGAGGACGTCCCCTTGTCACTGTCACAGGTCTAGGTGTAGAGGACGTCTCCTTGTCACTGTAACTGGTCTAGTTGTAGAGGACGTCCACTTGTCACTGTCACAGGTCTAAGTATAGTGGACATCTCCTTGTCACTGTCACTGGTCTAGGTGTAGAGGACGTCCCATTGTCACTGTCACCGGTCTAGGTGTAGAGGACGTCCCATTGTCACTGTCACTGGTCTAGGTGTAGAGGACGTCCCCTTGACACTGTCACCGGTCTAGGTGTAGAGGATGTCCCCTTGTCACTGTAACTGGTCTATTTGTAGAGGACTTCCCCTTGTCACTGTCACAGATCTAAGTATAGTGGACATCTTGTCACTGTCACTGGTCTAGGTGTAGAGGACGTCCCCTTGTCACTTGTCACTGGTCTAGGTTGTAGAGGACATCCCATTGTCACTGTCACTGGTCTTGGTGTAGAGGACGTCCCTTGTCACTGTCACTGGTCTAGGTGTAGAGGACGTCCCCTTGTCACTGTCACTGGTCTAGGTGTAGAGGACGTCCCCTTGTCACTGTCACTGTCTAGGTGTAGAGGACGTCCCATTGTCACTGTCACTGGTCTAGGGTGTAGAGGACGTCCCCTTGTCACTGTCACTGGTCTAGGTGTAGAGGACGTCCCCTTGTCATTGTCACTGGCCTAGGGTGTAGAGAACGTTCCCTTGTCACTGATCTAAGTATAGTGGACATCTCCTTGTCACTGTCACTTGTCTAGGTGTAGAGGACGTCCCCTTGTCACTGATCTAAGTATAGTGGACATCTCCTTGTCACTGTCACTTGTCTTGGTGTAGAGGACGTCCCCTTGTCACTGTCACCGGTCTAGGTGTAGAGGACGTCCCCTGTCACTGTAACTGGTCTATTTGTAGAGGACGTTGCCTTGTCACTGTCACTGGTCTAGGTGTAGAGGACGTCCCCTTGTCACTGTCACAGGTCTAGGTGTAGAGACGTCCACTTGTCACTGTCACAGGTCTAAGTATAGTGGACATCTCCTTGTCACTGTCACTGGTCTAGGTGTAGAGGACGTCCCATTGTCACTGTCACTGGTCTAGGTGTAGAGGACGTCCCCTTGTCACTGGTCTAGGTGTAGAGGACATCCCCTTCTCACTGTCACCGGTCTAGGTGTAGAGGACGTCCCCTTGTCACTGTCACCGGTCTAGGTGTAGAGGACGTCCCATTGTCACTGTCACGGTCTAGGTGTAGAGGACGTCCCATTGTCACTGTCACTGGTCTAGGTGTAGAGGACGTCCCCTTGTCACTGTCACTGTCTAGGTGTAGAGGACATCTCCTTGTCACTGTCACTGGTCTAGGTGTAGAGGACGTCCCCTTGTCACTGTCACAGTCTAGGTGTAGAGGACGTCTCCTTGTCACTGTCACAGGTCTAGGTGTAGAGGACGTCTCCTTGTCACTGTAACTGGTCTAGTTGTAGAGGACGTCCACTTGTCACTGTCACAGGTCTAAGTATAGTGGACATCTCCTTGTCACTGTCACTGGTCTAGGTGTAGAGGACGTCCATTGTCACTGTCACTGGTCTAGGTGTAGAGGACGTCCCTTGTCATTGGTCTAGGTGTAGAGGACGTCCCCTTGTCACTGTCACCGGTCTAGGTGTAGAGGACGTCCCATTGTCACTGTCACCGGTCTAGGTGTAGAGGACGTCCCATTGTCACTGTCACCGTTCTAGGTGTAGAGGACGTCCCCTTGTCACTGTCACTGGTCTAGGTGTAGAGGACGTCCCCTTGTCACTGTCACTGGTCTAGGTGTAGAGGACATCTCCTTGTCACTGTCACCGGTCTAGGTGTAGAGGACGTCCCCTTCTCACTGTCACTGGTCTAGGTGTAGAGGACGTCCCCTTGTCACTGTCACCGGTCTAGGTGTAGAGGACGTCCCATTGTCACTGTCACCGGTCTAGGTGTAGAGGACGTCCCATTGTCACTGTCACTGGTCTAGGTGTAGAGGACGTCCCCTTGTCACTGTCACTGGTCTAGGTGTAGAGGACGTCCCCTTGTCACTGTCACTGGTCTAGGTGTAGAGGACATCTCCTTGTCACTGTCACTGGTCTAGGTGTAGAGGACATCTCCTTGTCACTGTCACAGATCTAAGTATAGTGGACATCTCCTTGTCACTGGTCTAGGTGTAGAGGACGTCCCCTTGTCACTGTCACAGGTCTAGGTGTAGAGGACGTCTCCTTTGTCACTGTAACTGGTCTAGTTGTAGAGGACGTCCACTTGTCACTGTAACTGGTCTAGTTGTAGAGGACGTCCACTTGTCACTGTCACAGGTCTAAGTATAGTGGACATCTCCTTGTCACTGTCACTGGTCTAGGTGTAGAGGACGTCCCATTGTCACTGTCACCGGTCTAGGTGTAGAGGACGTCCCATTGTCACTGTCACTGGTCTAGGTGTAGAGGACGTCCCCTTGACACTGTCACCGGTCTAGGTGTAGAGGATGTCCCCTTGTCACTGTAACTGGTCTATTTGTAGAGGACTTCCCCTTGTCACTGTCACAGATCTAAGTATAGTGGACATCTCCTTGTCACTGTCACTGGTCTAGGTGTAGAGGACGTCCCCTTGTCACTGTCACTGGTCTAGGTGTAGAGGACGTCTCCTTGTCATTGTCACTGGCCTAGGTGTAGAGAACGTCCCCTTGTCACTGATCTAAGTATAGTGGACATCTCCTTGTCACTGTCACTTGTCTAGGTGTAGAGGACGTCCCCTTGTCACTGATCTAAGTATAGTGGATATCTCCTTGTCACTGTCACTTGTCTAGGTGTAGAGGACGTCCCCTTGTCACTGTCACTGGTCTAGGTGTAGGGACGTCCCCCTTGTCACTGTCACTGGTCAGGTGTAGAGGACGTTCCCTTGTCACTGTCACCGGTCTAGGTGTAGAGGACGTCCCCTTGTCACTGTCACTGGTCTAGGTGTAAGAGGACGTCCCCTTGTCATTGTCACTGGCCTAGGTGTAGAGAACGTTCCCTTGTCACTGATCTAAGTATAGTGGACATCTCCTTGTCACTGTCACTTGTCTAGGTGTAGAGGGACGTCCCTTGTCACTGATCTAAGTATAGTGGACATCTCCTTGTCACTGTCACTTGTCTAGGTGTAGAGGACGTCCCCTTGTCACTGTCACCGGTCTAGGTGTAGAGGACGTCCCCTTGTCACTGTAACTGGTCTATTTGTAGAGGACGTTGCCTTGTCACTGTCACTGGTCTAGGTGTAGAGGACGTCCCCTTGACACTGTCACCGGTCTAGGTGTAGAGAATGTCCCCTTGTCACTGTAACTGGTCTATTTGTAGAGGACTTCCCCTTGTCACTGTCACAGATCTAAGTATAGTGGACATCTCCTTGTCACTGTCACTGGTCTAGGTGTAGAGGACGTCCCATTGTCATTGTCACCGGTCTAGGTGTAGAGGACGACCCATTGTCACTGTCACTGGTCTAGGTGTAGAGGACGTCCCCTTGTCACTGTAACTGGTCTATTTGTAGAGGACGTCCCCTTGTCACTGTCACAGGTCTAAGTATAGTGGACATCTCCTTGTCACTGTCACTGGTCTAGGTGTAGGGGACCGTCCCCATTGTCACTGTCACTGGTCTAGGTGTAGAGGACGTCCCCTTGACACTGTCACCGGTCTAGGTGTAGAGGATGTCCCCTTGTCACTGTAACTGGTCTATTTGTAGAGGACTTCCCCTTGTCACTGTCACAGATCTAAGTATAGTGGACATCTCCTTGTCACTGTCACTGGTCTAGGTGTAGAGGACGTCCCATTGTCCACTGTCACCGGTCTAGGTGTAGAGGACGACCCATTGTCACTGTCACTGGTCTAGGTGTAGAGGACGTCCCCTTGACACTGTCACCGGTCTAGGTGTAGAGGATGTCCCCTTGTCACTGTAACTGGTCTATTTGTAGAGGACTTCCCCTTGTCACTGTCACAGATCTAAGTATAGTGGACATCTCCTTATCACTGTCACTTGTCTAGGTGTAGAGGACGTCCCCTTGTCACTGGTCTAGGTGTAGAGGACGACCCCTTGTCACTGGTCTAGGTGTAGAGGACGTCCCCTTGTCACTGTCACTGGTCTAGGTGTAGAGGACGTCCCCTTGTCACTGTCACTGGTCTAGGTGTAGAGGACGTCCCATTGTCACTGTCACTGGTCTAGGTGTAGAGGGACGTCCCCTTGTCACTGTCACTGGTCTAGGTGTAGAGGACGTCCCTTGTCATTGTCACTGGTCTAGGTGTAGAGGACGTCCCCCTTGTCATTGTCACTGGCCTAGGTGTAGAGGACGTTCCCTTGTCACTGATCTAAGTATAGTGGACATCTCCTTGTCACTGTCACTTGTCTAGGTGTAGAGGACGTCCCCTTGTCACTGTCACCGGTCTAGGTGTAGAGGACGTCCCCTTGTCACTGTAACTGGTCTATTTGTAGAGGACGTTGCCTGTCACTGTCACTGGTCTAGGTTGTAGAGGACGTCCCTTGTCACTGTCACAGGTCTAGGTGTAGAGGACGTCCACGTGTCACTGTCACAGGTCTAAGTATAGTGGACATCTCCTTGTCATTGTCACTGGTCTAGGTGTAGAGGACGTCCCCATTGTCACTGTCACTGGTCTAGGTGTAGAGGACGTTCCCCTTGTCACTGGTCTAGGTGTAGAGGACATCCCATCTCACTGTCACCGGTCTAGGTGTAGAGGACGTCCCCTTGTCACTGTCACCGGTCTAGGTGTAGAGGACGTCCCATTGTCACTGTCACCGGTCTAGGTGTAGAGGACGTCCCATTGTCACTGTCACTGGTCTAGGTGTAGAGGACGTCCCCTTGTCACTGTCACTGGTCTAGGTGTAGAGGACATCTCCTTGTCACTGTCACTGGTCTAGGTGTAGAGGACGTCCCATTGTCACTGTCACCGGTCTAGGTGTAGAGGACGTCCCCTTGACACTGTCACCGGTCCTAGGTGTAGAGGACGTCCCATTGTCACTGTCGCTGTCTAGGTGTAGAGGACTTTCCCTTGTCACTGTCACAGATCTAAGTATAGTGGACATCTCCTTGTCACTGTCACTGGTCTAGGTGTAGAGGACGTCCCCTTGTCACTGTCACAGGTCTAGGTTGTAGACCGAGACGTACTCCTTGTCACTGTAACTGGTCTAGTTGTAGAGGACGTCCACTTGTCACTGTCACAGGTCTAAGTATAGTGGACATCTCCTTGTCACTGTCACTGGTCTAGGTGTAGAGACGTCCCATTGTCACTGTCACCGGTCTAGGTGTAGAGGACGTCCCATTGTCACTGTCACTGGTCTAGGTGTAGAGGACGTCCCCTTGACACTGTCACCGGTCTAGGTGTAGAGATGTCCCCTTGTCACTGTAACTGGTCTATTTGTAGAGGACTTCCCCTTGTCACTGTCACAGATCTAAGTATAGTGGACATATTGTCACTGTCACTGGTCTAGGTGTAGAGACGTCCCCTTGTCACTGTCACTGGTCTAGGTGTAGAGGTCGTACCCTTGTCACTGTCACTGGTCTAGGTGTAGAGGACATCCCATTGTCACTGTCACTGGTCTTGGTGTAGAGGACGTCCCCTTGTCACTGTCACTGTCTAGGTGTAGAGGACGTCCCCTTGTCACTGTCACTGGTCTAGGTGTAGAGGACGTCCCCTTGTCACTGTCACTGGTCTAGGTGTCAGAGGACGTCCCATTGTCACTGTCACTGGTCTAGGTGTAGAGGACGTCCCCTTGTCACTGTCACTGGTCTAGGTGTAGAGGACGTCCCTTGTCATTGTCACTGGCCTAGGTGTAGAGAACGGTTCCCTTGTCACTGATCTAAGTATAGTGGACATCTCCTTGTCACTGTCACTTGTCTAGGTGTAGAGGACGTCCCCTTGTCACTGATCTAAGTATAGTGGACATCTCCTTGTCACTGTCACTTGTCTAGGTGTAGAGGACGTCCCCTTGTCACTGGTCACCGGTCTAGGTGTAGAGGACGTCCCCTTGTCACTGTAACTGGTCTATTTGTAGAGGACGTTGCCTTGTCACTGTCACTGGTCTAGGTGTAGAGGACGTCCCCTTGTCACTGTCACAGGTCTAGGTGTAGAGCACGTCCACTTGTCACTGTCACAGGTCTAAGTATAGTGGACATCTCCTTGTCACTGTCACTGGTCTAGGTGTAGAGGGACGTCCCATTGTCACTGTCACTGGTCTAGGTGTAGAGGACGTCCCCTTGTCACCGGTCTAGGTGTAGAGGACGTCCCCTTGTCACTGTCACCGGTCTAGGTGTAGAGGACGTCCCATTGTCACTGTCACCGGTCTAGGTGTAGAGGACGTCCCCATTGTCACTGTCACTGGTCTAGGTGTAGAGGACGTCCCCTTGTCACTGTCACTGGTCTAGGTGTAGAGGACATCTCCTTGTCACTGTCACTGGTCTAGGTGTAGAGGACGTCTCCTTGTCACTGTCACAGGTCTAGGTGTAGAGGACGTCTCCTTGTCACTGTCACAGGTCTAGGTGTAGAGGACGTCTCCTTGTCACTGTAACTGGTCTAGTTGTAGAGGACGTCCACTTGTCACTGTCACAGGTCTAAGTATAGTGGACATCTCCTTGTCACTGTCACTGGTCTAGGTGTAGAGGACGTCCCATTGTCACTGTCACTGGTCTAGGTGTAGAGGACGTCCCCTTGTCATTGGTCTAGGTGTAGAGGACGTCCCCTTGTCACTGTCACCGGTCTAGGTGTAGAGGACGTCCCATTGTCACTGTCACCGGTCTAGGTGTAGAGGACGTCCCATTGTCACTGTCACCGTTCTAGGTGTAGAGGACGTCCCCTTGTCACTGTCACTGGTCTAGGTGTAGAGGACGTCCCCTTGTCACTGTCACTGGTCTAGGTGTAGAGGACATCTCCTTGTCACTGTCACCGGTCTAGGTGTAGAGGACGTCCCCTTCTCACTGTCACTGGTCTAGGTGTAGAGGACGTCCCCTTGTCACTGTCACCGGTCTAGGGTGTAGAGGACGTCCCATTGTCACTGTCACCGGTCTAGGTGTAGAGGACGTCCCATTGGTCACTGTCACTGGTCTAGGTGTAGAGGACGTCCCCTTGTCACTGTCACTGGTCTAGGTGTAGAGGACGTCCCTTGTCACTGTCACTGGTCTAGGTGTAGAGGACATCTCCTTGTCACTGTCACTGGTCTAGGTGTAGAGGACATCTCCTTGTCACTGTCACAGATCTAAGTATAAGTGGACATCTCCTTGTCACTGGTCTAGGTGTAGAGGACGTCCCCTTGTCACTGTCACAGGTCTAGGTGTAGAGGACGTCTCCTTGTCACTGTAACTGGTCTAGTTGTAGAGGACGTCCACTTGTCACTGTAACTGGTCTAGTTGTAGAGGACGTCCACTTGTCACTGTCACAGTTCTAAGTATAGTGGACATCTCCTTGTCACTGTCACTGGTCTAGGTGTAGAGGACGTCCCATTGTCACTGTCACCGGTCTAGGTGTAGAGGACGTCCCATTGTCACTGTCACTGGTCTAGGGTGTAGAGGACGTCCCCTTGACACTGTCACCGGTCTAGGTGTAGAGGATGTCCCCTTGTCACTGTAACTGGTCTATTTGTAGAGGACTTCCCCTTGTCACTGTCACAGATCTAAGTATAGTGGACATCTCCTTGTCACTGTCACTGGTCTAGGTGTAGAGGACGTCCCCTTGTCACTGTCACTGGTCTAGGTGTAGAGGACGTCTCCTTGTCATTGTCACTGGCCTAGGTGTAGAGGACGTCCCCTTGTCACTGATCTAAGTATAGTGGACATCTCCTTGTCACTGTCACTTGTCTAGGTGTAGAGGACGTCCCCTTGTCACTGATCTAAGTATAGTGGATATCTCCTTGTCACTGTCACTTGTCTAGGTGTAGAGGACGTCCCCTTGTCACTGTCACCGGTCTAGGTGTAGAGGACGTCCCCTTGTCACTGTAACTGGTCTATTTGAAGAGGACGTTGCCTTGTCACTGTCACTGGTCTAGGTGTAGAGGACGTCCCCTTGTCACTGTCACAGGTCTAGGTGTAGAGGACGTCTCCTTGTCACTGTAACTGGTCTAGTTGTAGAGGACGTCCACTTGTCACTGTCACAGGTCTAAGTATAGTGGACATCTCCTTGTCACTGTCACTGTCTAGGTGTAGAGGACGTCCCATTGTCACTGTCACCGGTCTAGGTGTAGAGGACGACCCATTGTCACTGTCACTGGTCTAGGTGTAGAGGACGTCCCCTTGACACTGTCACCGGTCTAGGTGTAGAGGATGTCCCCTTGTCACTGTAACTGGTCTATTGTAGAGGACTTCCCCTTGTCACTGTCACAGATCTAAGTATAGTGGACATCTCCTTGTCACTGTCACTGGTCTAGGTGTAGAGGACGTCCCATTGTCACTGTCACCGGTCTAGGTGTAGAGGACGACCCATTGTCACTGTCACTGGTCTAGGTGTAGAGGACGTCCCTTGACACTGTCCACCGGTCTAGGTGTAGAGGATGTCCCCTTGTCACTGTAACTGGTCTATTTGTAGAGGACTTCCCCTTGTCACTGTCACAGATCTAAGTATAGTGGACATCTCCTTATCACTGTCACTTGTCTAGTGTAGAGGACGTCCCCTTGTCACTGGTCTAGGTGTAGAGGACGACCCCTTGTCACTGGGTCTAGGTGTAGAGGACGTCCCCTTGTCACTGTCACTGTCTAGTGTAGAGGACGTCCCTTGTCACTGTCACTGGTCTAGGTGTAGAGGACGTCCCATTGTCACTGTCACTGTCTAGGTGTAGAGGACGTCCCCTTGTCACTGTCACTGGTCTAGGTGTAGAGGACGTCCCCTTGTCATTGTCACTGGTCTAGGTGTAGAGGACCGTTCCCTTGTCACTGATCTAAGTATAGAGGACATCTCCTTGTCACTGTCACTTGTCTAGGTGTAGAGGACGTCCCCTTGTCACTGTCACCGGTCTAGGTGTAGAGGACGTCCCCTTGTCACTGTAACTGGTCTATTTGTAGAGGACGTTGCCTTGTCACTGTCACTGGTCTAGGTGTAGAGGACGTCCCCTTGTCACTGTCACAGTCTAGGTGTAGAGGACGTCCACGTGTCACTGTCACAGGTCTAAGTATAAGTGGACATCTCCTTGTCATTGTCACTGGTCTAGGTGTAGAGGACGTCCCATTGTCACTGTCACTGGTCTAGGTGTAGAGGACGTCCCCTTGTCACTGGTCTAGGTGTAGAGGACATCCCCATCTCACTGTCACCGGTCTAGGTGTAGAGGACGTCCCCTTGTCACTGTCACCGGTCTAGGTGTAGAGGACGTCCCATTGTCACTGTCACCGGTCTAGGTGTAGAGGACGTCCCATTGTCACTGTCACTGTCTAGGTGTAGAGGACGTCCCCTTGTCACTGTCACTGGTCTAGGTGTAGAGGACATCTCCTTGTCACTGTCACTGGTCTAGGTGTAGAGGACGTCCCATTGTCACTGTCACCGGTCTAGGTGTAGAGGACGTCCCCTTGACACTGTCACCGGCTCTAGGTGTAGAGACGTCCATTGTCACTGTCGCTGGTCTAGGTGTAGAGGACTTTCCCTTGTCACTGTCACAGATCTAAGTATAGTGACATCTCCTTGTCACTGTCACTGGTCTAGGTGTAAGAGGACGTCCCCTTGTCACTGTCACAGGTCTAGGTGTAGAGGACGTCTCCTTGTCACTGTAACTGGTCTAGTTGTAGAGGACGTCCACTTGTCACTGTCACAGGTCTAAGTATAGTGGACATCTCCTTGTCACTGTCACTGGTCTAGGTTGTAGAGGACGTCCCATTGTCACTGTCACCGGTCTAGGTGTAGAGGACGTCCCATTGTCACTGTCACTGGTCTAGGTGTAGAGGACGTCCCCTTGACACTGTCACCGGTCTAGGTGTAGAGGATGTCCCCTTGTCACTGTAACTGGTCTATTTGTAGAGGACTTCCCCTTGTCACTGTCACAGATCTAAGTATAGTGGACATCTTGTCACTGTCACTGGTCTAGGTGTAGAGGACGTCCCCTTGTCACTGTCACTGGTCTAGGTGTAGAGGTCGTACCCTTGTCACTGTCACTGGTCTAGGTGTAGAGGACATCCCATTGTCACTGTCACTGGTCTTGGTGTAGAGGACGTCCCCTTGTCACTGTCACTGGTCTAGGTGTAGAGGACGTCCCCTGTCACTGTCACTGGTCTAGGTGTAGAGGACGTCCCCTTGTCACTGTCACTGGTCTAGGTGTAGAGGACGTCCCATTGTCACTGTCACTGGTCTAGGTGTAGAGGACGTCCCCTTGTCACTGTCACTGGTCTAGGTGTAGAGGACGTCCCCTTGGTCATTGTCACTGGCCTAGGTGTAGAGAACGTTCCCTTGTCACTGATCTAAGTATAGTGGACATCTCCTTGTCACTGTCACTTGTCTAGGTGTAGAGGACGTCCCCTTGTCACTGATCTAAGTATAGTGGACATCTCCTTGTCACTGTCACTTGTCTAGGTGTAGAGGACGTCCCCTTGTCACTGTCACCGGTCTAGGTGTAGAGGACGTCCCCTTGTCACTGTAACTGGTCTATTTGTAGAGGACGTTGCCTTGTCACTGTCACTGGTCTAGGTGTAGAGGACGTCCCCTTGTCACTGTCACAGGTCTAGGTGTAGAGCACGTCCACTTGTCACTGTCACAGGTCTAAGTATAGTGGACATCTCCTTGTCACTGTCACTGGTCTAGGTGTAGAGGACGTCCCATTGTCACTGTCACTGGTCTAGGTGTAGAGGACGTCCCCTTGTCACCGGTCTAGGTGTAGAGGACGTCCCCTTGTCACTGTCACCGGTCTAGGTGTAGAGGACGTCCCATTGTCACTGTCACCGGTCTAGGTGTAGAGGACGTCCCATTGTCACTGTCACTGGTCTAGGTGTAGAGGACGTCCCCCTTGTCACTGTCACTGGTCTAGGTGTAGAGGACATCTCCTTGTCACTGTCACTGGTCTAGGTGTAGAGGACGTCTCCTTGTCACTGTCACAGGTCTAGGTGTAGAGGACGTCTCCTTGTCACTGTCACAGTCGTAGGTGTAGAGGACGTCTCCTTGTCACTGTAACTGGTCTAGTTGTAGAGGACGTCCACTTGTCACTGTCACAGGTCTAAGTATAGTGGACATCTCCTTGTCACTGTCACTGGTCTAGGTGTAGAGGACGTCCATTGTCACTGTCACTGGTCTAGGTGTAGAGGACGTCCCCTTGTCATTGGTCTAGGTGTAGAGGACGTCCCCTTGTCACTGTCACCGGTCCTAGGTGTAGAGGACGTCCCATTGTCACTGTCACCGGTCTAGGTGTAGAGGACGTCCCATTGTCACTGTCACCGTTCTAGGTGTAGGAGGACGTCCCCTTGTCACTGTCACTGGTCTAGGTGTAGAGGACGTCCCCTTGTCACTGTCACCGGTCTAGGTGTAGAGGACATCTCCTTGTCACTGTCACCGGTCTAGGTGTAGAGGACGTCCCCTTCTCACTGTCACTGGTCTAGGTGTAGAGGACGTCCCCTTGTCACTGTCACCGGTCTAGGTGTAGAGGACGTCCCATTGTCACTGTCACCGGTCTAGGTGTAGAGGACGTTCCCATTGTCACTGTCACTGGTCTAGGTGTAGAGGACGTCCCTTGTCACTGTCACTGGTCTAGGTGTAGAGGACGTCCCCTTGTCACTGTCACTGGTCTAGGTGTAGAGGACATCTCCTTGTCACTGTCACTGGTCTAGGTGTAGAGGACATCTCCTTGTCACTGTCACAGATCTAAGTATAGTGGACATCTCCTTGTCACTGGTCTAGGTGTAGAGGACGTCCCCTTGTCACTGTCACAGGTCTAGGTGTAGAGGACGTCTCCTTGTCACTGTAACTGGTCTAGTTGTAGAGTACGTCCACTTGTCACTGTAACTGGTCTAGTTGTAGAGGACGTCCACTTGTCACTGTCACAGTTCTAAGTATAGTGGACATCTCCTTGTCACTGTCACTGGTCTAGGTGTAGAGGACGTCCCATTGTCACTGTCACCGGTCTAGGTGTAGAGGACGTCCCATTGTCACTGTCACTGGTCTAGGTGTAGAGGACGTCCCCTTGACACTGTCACCGGTCTAGGTGTAGAGGATGTCCCTTGTCACTGTAACTGGTCTATTTGTAGAGACTTCCCCTTGTCACTGTCACAGATCTAAGTATAGTGGACATCTCCTTGTCACTGTCACTGGTCTAGGTGTAGAGGACGTCCCCTTGTCACTGTCACTGGTCTAGGTGTAGAGGACGTCTCCTTGTCATTGTCACTGGCCTAGGTGTAGAGGACGTCCCCTTGTCACTGATCTAAGTATAGTGGACATCTCCTTGTCACTGTCACTTGTCTAGGTGTAGAGGACGTCCCCTTGTCACTGATCTAAGTATAGTGGATATCTCCTTGTCACTGTCACTTGTCTAGGTGTAGAGGACGTCCCCTTGTCACTGTCACCGGTCTAGGTGTAGAGGACGTCCCCTTGTCACTGTAACTGGTCTATTGAAGAGGACGTTGCCTTGTCACTGTCACTGGTCTAGGTGTAGAGGACGTCCCCTTGTCACTGTCACAGGTCTAGGTGTAGAGGACGTCTCCTTGTCACTGTAACTGGTCTAGTTGTAGAGGACGTCCACTTGTCACTGTCACAGGTCTAAGTATAGTGGACATCTCCTTGTCACTGTCACTGGTCTAGGTGTAGAGGACGTCCCATTGTCACTGTCACCGGTCTAGTGTAGAGGACGACCCATTGTCACTGTCACTGGTCTAGGTGTAGAGGACGTCCCCTTGACACTGTCACCGGTCTAGGTGTAGAGGATGTCCCCTTGTCACTGTAACTGGTCTATTTGTAGAGGACTTCCCTTGTCACTGTCACAGATCTAAGTATAGTGGACATCTCCTTGTCACTGTCACTGGGTCTAGGTGTAGAGGGACGTCCCATTGTCACTGTCACTGGTCTAGGTGTAGAGGACGTCCCCTTGTCACTGTCACTGGTCTAGGTGTAGAGGACGTCCCCTTGTCACTGTCACTGGTCTAGGTGTAGAGGGATGTCCCCTTGTCACTGTCACTGGTCTAGTGTAGAGGGACGTCCCATTGTCTGTCACTGGTCTAGGTGTAGAGGAGGTCCCCTTGTCACTGTCACTGGTCTAGGTGTAGAGGAGGTCCCCTTGTCACTGTCACTGGTCTAGGTGTAGAGGACGTCTCCTTGTCATTGTCACTGGCCTAGGTGTAGAGGACGTTCCCTTGTCACTGATCTAAGTATAGTGGACATCTCCTTGTCACTGTCACTGGTCTAGGTGTAGAGACGTCCCCTTGTCACTGTCACCGGTCTAGGTGTAGAGGACGTCCCCTTGTCACTGTAACTGGTCTATTTGTAAGAGGACGTTGCCTTGTCACTGTCACTGGTCTAGGTGTAGAGGACGTCCCTTGTCACTGTCACAGGTCTAGGTGTAGAGGACGTCTCCTTGTCACTGTAACTGGTCTAGTTGTAGAGGACGTCCACTTGTCACTGTCACAGGTCTAAGTATAGTGGACATCTCCTTGTCACTGTCACTGTCTAGGTGTAGTGGACATCTCCTTGTCACTGTCACTGGTCTAGGTGTAGAAGACGTCCCATTGTCACTGTCACTGGTCTAGGTGTAGAGGACGTCCCTTGTCACTGGTCTAGGTGTAGAGGACATCCCCTTGTCACTGTCACCGGTCTAGGTGTAGAGGACGTCCCATTGTCACTGTCACCGGTCTAGGTGTAGAGGACGTCCCATTGTCCACTGTCACTGGTCTAGGTGTAGAGGACGTCCCCTTGTCACTGTCACTGGTCTAGGTGTAGAGGACATCTCCTTGTCACTGTCACTGGTCTAGGTGTAGAGGACGTCCCATTGTCACTGTCACTGGTCTAGGTGTAGAGGACGTCCCCTTGACACTGTCACCGGTCTAGGTGTAGAGGACGTCCCATTGTCACTGTCACTGGTCTAGGTGTAGAGTACTTTCCCTTGTCACTGTCACAGATCTAAGTATAGTGGACATCTCCTTGTCACTGGTCACTGGTCTAGGTGTAGAGGACGTCCCCTTGTCACTGTCACAGGTCTAGGTGTAGAGGACGTCTCCTTGTCCACTGTAGCTGGTCTAGTTGTAGAGGACGTCCACTTGTCACTGTCACAGGTCTAAGTATAGTGGACATCTCCTTGTCACTGTCACCGGTCTAGGTGTAGAGGACGTCCCATTGTCACTGTCACCGGTCTAGGTGTAGAGGACGTTGCCTTGTCACTGTCACTGGTCTAGGTGTAGAGGACGTCCCTTGTCACTGTCACAGGTCTAGGTGTAGAGGACGTCTCCTTGTCACTGTAACTGGTCTAGTTGTAGAGGACGTCCACTTGTCACTGTCACAGGTCTAAGTATAGTGGACATCTCCTTGTCACTGTCACTGGTCTAGGTGTAGAGGATGTCCCATTGTCACTGTCACTGGTCTAGGTGTAGAGGACGTCCCCTTGACACTGTCACCGGTCTAGGTGTAGAGGATGTCCCCCTTGTCACTGTAACTGGTCTATTTGTAGAGGACTTCCCTTGTCACTGTCACAGATCTAAGTATAGTGGACATCTCCTTGTCACTGTCACTGGTCTAGGTGTAGAGGACGTCCCATTGTCATTGTCACCGGTCTAGGTGTAGAGGACGACCCATTGTCACTGTCACTGGTCTAGGTGTAGAGGACGTCCCTTGTCACTGTAACTGGTCTATTTGTAGAGGACTTCCCCTTGTCACTGTCACAGGTCTAAGTATAATGGACATCTCCTTGTCACTGTCACTGGTCTAGGTGTAGAGGACGTCCCATTGTCACTGTCACAGGTCTAGGTGTAGAGGACGTCTCCTTGTCACTGTAACTGGTCTAGTTGTAGAGGACGTCCACTTGTCACTGTCACAGGTCTAAGTATAGTGGACATCTCCTTGTCACTGTCACTGGTCTAGGTGTAGAGGACGTCCCATTGTCACTGTCACTGGTCTAGGTGTAGAGGACGTCCCCTTGACACTGTCAACCGGTCTAGGTGTAGAGGATGTCCCCTTGTCACTGTAACTGGTCTATTTGTAGAGGACTTCCCCTTGTCACTGTCACAGATCTAAGTATAGTGGACATCTCCTTGTCACTGTCACTGGTCTAGGTGTAGAGGACGTCCCATTGTCACTGTCACTGGTCTAGGTGTAGAGGACGTCCCTTGTCACTGTCACTGGTCTAGGTGTAGAGGACGTCCCCTTGTCACTGTCACTGGTCTAGGTGTAGAGGACGTCCCTTGTCACTGTCACTGGTCTAGGTGTAGAGGACGTCCCATTGTCACTGTCACTGGTCTAGGTGTAGAGTACGTCCCTTGTCACTGTCACTGGTCTAGGTGTAGAGACGTCCCTTGTCATTGTCACTGGTCTAGGTGTAGAGGACGTCCCCTGTCATTGTCACTGGCCTAGGTGTAGAGGACGTTCCCTTGTCACTGATCTAAGTATAGTGGACATCTCCTTGTCACTGTCACTTGTCTAGGTGTAGAGGACGTCCCCTTGTCACTGTCACCGTCTAGGTGTAGAGGATGTCCCCTTGTCACTGTAACTGGTCTATTTGTAGAGGACGTTGCCTTGTCACTGTCACTGGTCTAGGTGTAGAGGACGTCCCTTGTCACTGTCACAGGTCTAGGTGTAGAGGACGTCCACGTGTCACTGTCACAGGTCTAAGTATAGTGGACATCTCCTTGTCACTGTCACTGGTCTAGGTGTAGAGGACGTCCCATTGTCACTGTCACTGGTCTAGGTGTAGAGGACGTCCCCTTGTCACTGGTCTAGGTGTAGAGGACATCCCCATCTCACTGTCACCGGTCTAGGTGTAGAGGACATCCCCTTGTCACTGTCACCGGTCTAGGGTGTAGAGGACGTCCCATTGTCACTGTCACCGGTCTAGGTGTAGAGGACGTCCCATTGTCACTGTCACTGGTCTAGGTGTAGAGGACGTCCCCTTGTCACTGTCACTGGTCTAGGTGTAGAGGACATCTCCTTGTCACTGTCACTGGTCTAGGTGTAGAGGACGTCCCATTGTCACTGTCACCGGTCCTAGGTGTAGAGGACGTCCCCTGACACTGTCACCGGTCTAGGTGTAGAGGACGTCCCCTTGTCACTGTCACCGGTCTAGGTGTAGAGGACGTCCCCTTGTCACTATCACTGGTCTAGGTGTAGAGGACGTCCCATTGTCACTGTCACCGGTCTAGGTGTAGAGGACGACCCATTGTCACTGTCACTGGTCTAGGTGTAGAGGACGTCCCCTTGACACTGTCACCGGTCTAGGTGTAGAGGATGTCCCCTTGTCACTGTAACTGGTCTATTTGTAGAGGACTTCCCCTGTCACTGTCACAGATCTAAGTATAGTGGACATCTCCTTGTCACTGTCACTGGTCTAGGTGTAGAGGACGTCCCATTGTCACTGTCACTGGTCTAGTGTAGAGGACGTCCCCTTGTCACTGTCACTGGTCTAGGTGTAGAGGACGTCCCCTTGTCACTGTCACTGGTCTAGGTGTAGAGGACGTCCCTTGTCACTGTCACTGGTCTAGGTGTAGAGGACGTCCCATTGTCACTGTCACTGGTCTAGGTGTAGAGTACGTCCCCTTGTCACTGTCACTGGTCTAGGTGTAGAGGACGTCCCCTTGTCATTGTCACTGGTCTAGGTGTAGAGGACGTCCCCTTGTCATTGTCACTGGCCTATGTGTAGAGGACGTTCCTTGTCACTGATCTAAGTATAGTGGACATCTCCTTGTCACTGTCCTTGTCTAGGTGTAGAGGACGTCCCCTTGTCACTGTCACCGGTCTAGGTGTAGAGGACGTCCCCTTGTCACTGTAACTGGTCTATTTGTAGAGGACGTTGCCTTGTCACTGTCACTGGTCTAGGTGTAGAGGACGTCCCCTTGTCACTGTCACAGGTCTAGGTGTAGAGGACGTCCACGTGTCACTGTCACAGGTCTAAGTATAGTGGACATCTCCTTGTCACTGTCACTGGTCTAGGTGTAGAGGACGTCCCATTGTCACTGTCACTGGTCTAGGTGTAGAGGACATCCCCATCTCACTGTCACCGGTCTAGGTGTAGAGGACGTCCCCTTGTCACTGTCACCGGTCTAGGTGTAGAGGACGTCCCATTGTCACTGTCACCGGTCTAGGTGTAGAGGACGTCCCATTGTCACTGTCACTGGTCTAGGTGTAGAGGACGTCCCCTTGTCACTGTCACTGGTCTAGGTGTAGAGGACATCTCCTTGTCACTGTCACTGGTCTAGGTGTAGAGGACGTCCCATTGTCACTGTCACCGGTCTAGGTGTAGAGGACGTCCCCTTGACACTGTCACCGGTCTAGGTGTAGAGGACGTCCCATTGTCACTGTCGCTGGTCTAGGTGTAGAGGACTTTCCCTTGTCACTGTCACAGATCTAAGTATAGTGGACATCTCCTTGTCACTGTCACTGGTCTAGGTGTAGAGGACGTCCCCTTGTCACTGTCACAGTCTAGGTGTAGAGGACGTCTCCTTGTCACTGTAACTGGTCTAGTTGTAGAGGACGTCCACTTGTCACTGTCACAGGTCTAAGTATAGTGGACATCTCCTTGTCACTGTCACTGGTCTAGGTGTAGAGGACGTCCCATTGTCACTGTCACCGTCTAGGTGTAGAGGACGTCCCATTGTCACTGTCACTGGTCTAGGTGTAGAGGACGTCCCCCTTGACACTGTCACCGGTCTAGGTGTAGAGGATGTCCCCTTGTCACTGTAACTGGTCTATTTGTAGAGGACTTCCCCTTGTCACTGTCACAGATCTAAGTATAGTGGACATCTCCTTGTCACTGTCACTGGTCTAGGTGTAGAGGACGTCCCCTTGTCACTGTCACTGGTCTAGGTGTAGAGGTCGTACCCTTGTCACTGTCACTGGTCTAGGTGTAGAGGACATCCCATTGTCACTGTCACTGGTCTTGGTGTAGAGGACGGTCCCCTTGTCACTGTCACTGGTCTAGGTGTAGAGGACGTCCCCTTGTCACTGTCACTGGTCTAGGTGTAGAGGACGTCCCCTTGTCACTGTCACTGGTCTAGGTGTAGAGGACGTCCCATTGTCACTGTCACTGGTCTAGGTGTAGAGGACGTCCCTTGTCACTGTCACTGGTCTAGGTGTAGAGGACGTCCCCTTGTCATTGTCACTGGCCTAGTGTAGAGAACGTTCCCTTGTCACTGATCTAAGTATAGTGGACATCTCCTTGTCACTGTCACTTGTCTAGGTGTAGAGGACGTCCCCTTGTCACTGTCACCGGTCTAGGTGTAGAGGACGTCCCCTTGTCACTGTAACTGGTCTATTTGTAGAGGACGTTGCCTTGTCACTGTCACTGGTCTAGGTGTAGAGGACGTCCCCTTGACACTGTCACCGGTCTAGGTGTAGAGGATGTCCCCTTGTCACTGTAACTGGTCTATTTGTAGAGGACTTCCCCTTGTCACTGTCACAGATCTAAGTATAGTGGACATCTCCTTGTCACTGTCACTGGTCTAGGTGTAGAGGACGTCCCATTGTCATTGTCACCGGTCTAGGTGTAGAGGACGACCCATTGTCACTGTCACTGGTCTAGGTGTAGAGGACGTCCCCTTGTCACTGTAACTGGTCTATTTGTAGAGGACGTCCCCTTGTCACTGTCACAGGTCTAAGTATAATGGACATCTCCTTGTCACTGTCACTGGTCTAGGTGTAGAGGACGTCCATTGTCACTGTCACAGGTCTAGGTGTAGAGGACGTCTCCTTGTCACTGTAACTGGTCTAGTTGTAGAGGACGTCCACTTGTCACTGTCACAGGTCTAAGTATAGTGGACATCTCCTTGTCACTGTCACTGGTCTAGGTGTAGGGACGTCCCATTGTCACTGTCACTGGTCTAGGTGTAGAGGACGTCCCTTGACACTGTCACCGGTCTAGGTGTAGAGGATGTCCCCTTGTCACTGTAACTGGTCTATTTGTAGAGGACTTCCCTTGTCACTGTCACAGATCTAAGTATAGTGGACATCTCCTTGTCACTGTCACTGGTCTAGGTGTAGAGGACGTCCCATTGTCACTGTCACCGGTCTAGGTGTAGAGGACGACCCATTGTCACTGTCACTGGTCTAGGTGTAGAGGACGTCCCCTTGACACTGTCACCGGTCTAGGTGTAGAGGATGTCCCCTTGTCACTGTAACTGGTCTATTTGTAGAGGACTTCCCTTGTCACTGTCACAGATCTAAGTATAGTGGACATCTCCTTATCACTGTCACTTGTCTAGGTGTAGAGGACGTCCCCTTGTCACTGTCACTGGTCTAGGTGTAGAGGACGTCCCTTGTCACTGTCACTGGTCTAGGTGTAGAGGACGTCCCATTGTCACTGTCACTGGTCTAGGTGTAGAGTACGTCCCCTTGTCACTGTCACTGGTCTAGGTGTAGAGGACGTCCCCTTGTCATTGTCACTGGTCTAGGTGTAGAGGACGTCCCTTGTCATTGTCACTTGGCCTAGGTGTAGAGGACGTTCCCTTGTCACTGATCTAAGTATAGTGGACATCTCCTTGTCACTGTCACTTGTCTAGGTGTAGAGGACGTCCCCTTGTCACTGTCACCGGTCTAGGTGTAGAGGACGTCCCCTTGTCACTGTAACTGGTCTATTTGTAGAGGACGTTGCCTTGTCACTGTCACTGGTCTAGGTGTAGAGGACGTCCCCTTGTCACTGTCACAGGTCTAGGTGTAGAGGACGTCCACGTGTCACTGTCACAGGTCTAAGTATAGTGGACATCTCCTTGTCACTGTCACTGGTCTAGGTGTAGAGGACGTCCCATTGTCACTGTCACTGGTCTAGGTGTAGAGGACGTCCCCTTGTCACTGGTCTAGGTGTAGAGGACATCCCATCTCACTGTCACCGTCTAGTGTAGAGGACGTCCCCTTGTCACTGTCACCGGTCTAGGTGTAGAGGACGTCCCCATTGTCACTGTCACCGGTCTAGGTGTAGAGGACGTCCCATTGTCACTGTCACTGGTCTAGGTGTAGAGGACGTCCCCTTGTCACTGTCACTGGTCTAGGTGTAGAGGACATCTCCTTGTCACTGTCACTGGTCTAGGTGTAGAGGACGTCCCATTGTCACTGTCACCGGTCTAGGTGTAGAGACGTCCCATTGTCACTGTCGCTGGTCTAGGTGTAGAGGACTTTCCTTGTCACTGTCACAGATCTAAGTATAGTGGACATCTCCTTGTCACTGTCACTGGTCTAGGTGTAGAGGACGTCCCCTTGTCACTGTCACAGGTCTAGGTGTAGAGGACGTCTCCTTGTCACTGTAACTGGTCTAGTTGTAGAGGACGTCCACTTGTCACTGTCACAGGTCTAAGTATAGTGGACATCTCCTTGTCACTGTCACTGGTCTAGGTGTAGAGGACGTCCCATTGTCACTGTCACCGGTCTAGGTGTAGAGGACGTCCCATTGTCACTGTCACTGGTCTAGGTGTAGAGGACGTCCCCTTGACACTGTCACCGGTCTAGGTGTAGAGGATGTCCCCTTGTCACTGTAACTGGTCTATTTGTAGAGGACTTCCCCTTGTCACTGTCACAGATCTAAGTATAGTGGACATCTCCTTGTCACTGTCACTGGTCTAGGTGTAGAGGACGTCCCCTTGTCACTGTCACTGGTCTAGGTGTAGAGGTCGTACCCTTGTCACTGTCACTGGTCTAGGTGTAGAGGACATCCCATTGTCACTGTCACTGTCTTGGTGTAGAGGACGTCCCCTTGTCACTGTCACTGGTCTAGGTGTAGAGGACGTCCCCTTGTCACTGTCACTGGTCTAGGTGTAGAGGACGTCCCCTTGTCATTGTCACTGGCCTAGGTGTAGAGAACGTTCCCTTGTCACTGATCTAAGTATAGTGGACATCTCCTTGTCACTGTCACTTGTCTAGGTGTAGAGGACGTCCCCTTGTCACTGATCTAAGTATAGTGGACATCTCCTTGTCACTGTCACTTGTCTAGGTGTAGAGACGTCCCCTTGTCACTGTCACCGGTCTAGGTGTAGAGGACGTCCCCTTGTCACTGTAACTGGTCTATTTGTAGAGGACGTTGCCTTGTCACTGTCACTGGTCTAGGTGTAGAGGACGTCCCCTTGTCACTGTCACAGGTCTAGGTGTAGAGGACGTCCACTTGTCACTGTCACAGGTCTAAGTATAGTGGACATCTCCTTGTCACTGTCACTGGTCTAGGTGTAGAGGACGTCCCATTGTCACTGTCACTGGTCTAGGTGTAGAGGACGTCCCCTTGTCACTGGTCTAGGTGTAGAGGACATCCCCTTCTCACTGTCACCGGTCTAGGTGTAGAGGACGA